>NC_041223.1:53735468-53750268 GCF_002837175.3 Physeter macrocephalus | reverse complement strand
ATCCCACGTGTCGCGGAGCGGCTGGGCCCGTGAGCCATGGCCGCTGAGCCTGCGCGTCCGGAGCCTGTGCTCCGCAACGGGAGAGGCCACAGCAGTGAGAGGCCCGCGTACCGCAAAAAATAAATAAATAAATAAATAAAATAATAACATCTATTTTGTAGGGCTGGTGTCAGGATTAAATAGGAAAAAAAAAAAAGCAAAGAAAAAAAAAGGAAGTACCTAGCATATAGTTAGCTTGCAATAAAAATTAATTGTATTACTATTATGGTTTTGCCTCAGCTAATGGACACAGATTGTTTTCCTTAAGTTCTAGAAACATTGGAAAAAAAAAAACAACTTCAAATTAAGTTGTACTCTGCAACATATGGATATTAAAGTTATCACAAGAAAAGTATTTTGGAAGGACTAATAAATCCTGATTGGTTATTTTCCCTATTGCTCTCATTTCAATGCAGATTTACATTAAGTGGTGCTCCCAAGAACTTTTAAAACCTATTAATTAAATACTTTGATAGCCTCAGGCAGAACTTAGAAAATCACCAACTGTAATTTAGCTATCTGCATATTTTGATACACTAACATTTCTTGGCATACTTTAAAACTAACAACATTTCTTTTACTTCTAATGATAAAAGTCAAACTGGTTATTGTAGAACACTTTAAGATAAACGTATAAAAAGTATAAAATAGGAAATAAAAATTGTACGCTCACCATCTATAGATACTCACTTTTAACAAAGATTTATTGCTATCTTGTCTGCTTAAAAATTACACTTATCAAAATAAACCTGTTTTCACAGAATATTTAATAATGAGAATTTCCCATACCGTTATTCTTTTAAAACACAATATTTATACTTGTGTAATATTCCACAATAAATCTATAACATAGTTTGCATAACCATTTTCATGTAGTTGTATATTTAAATTGCTTCTAATTGTTCCCAATTTTAATGTGGACAGACATCTTTATATATACAACTGTATATGCTTCTCTGATTAGCTCCCATATTTCCTCAGGTCTCATAGCAACCTGTGGGCCAAACAGAATCAAGGCACAATTTTGCCCGAATTACAGCAGTACAGCTTTTGTGCCTCCCTCCCTCCCTCCCTCCCTTCCCCACCCTTCCAGCGTAAAAGAAGGAACTGGGCACTTGCTAAAAAGTCTCTACCAGTTTCTGTTGTTCCTACTTATCTCACTTGGTGTGGATAGTCATACATTGTGCTAAAGAAATATTAATATGTTTGATTACAGGGTGCTGCCCCAGAATCACCTAGAGATATTATATGGTATTCAGGGGCTTCCCGGGTGGCGCAGTGGTTAAGAATCCGCCTGCCAATGCAGGGGACATGGGTTCGAGCCCTGGTCCGGGAAGATCCCACATGCTGCAGAGCAACTAAGCCCATGTGCCACCACTACCGAGCCTGTGCTCTAGAGCCCACGGGCCGCAACTACTGAAGCGTGAGTGCCCAGAGCCCGTGCTCCGCAACAAAAGAAGCCACCGCAGTGAGAAGCCCGCGCACCGCAACGAAGAGTAGCCCCCGCTCTCAGCAACTAGAGAAAACCCGTGTGCAGCAGCGAAGACCCAATGCAGCCAAAAATTAAATAAATGAATAAATAAATAAATAAATAATATTCGGGATATGCACCATATGTCCTTACTAAAATCCAAAAATCTGACCCACAGGGTTTCCACAATAAAGTGATGATTCTCAATCTTGCTTCAATTGGAATAAGCTGGTAAGCTTTTAAAACAAAAAACACTAATGCCCAGGCCCAGTCCTAAATATTCTGGTTCAGTTACATCTCCCAGTTTTTGTAATATACTTTTTAAAAATTAATTAATCTATTTATTTACTTATTTTTGGCTGCGTTGGGTCTTCCTTGCTGCGCGTGGGCTTTCTCTAGTTGTGGCGAGCGGGGGCTACTCTTCGTTTTGGTGCACGGGATGTGGGATCCTCCCGGACCGGGGCGCGAACCCGGTTCCCCTGCATCGGCAGGCGGACGCGCAACCACTGCGCCACCAGGGAAGCCCCCATCTCCCAGTTTTTGTAATATACTTTTTAAAAATTAATTAATCTATTTATTTACTTATTTTTGGCTGCGTTGGGTCTTCCTTGCTGCGCGTGGGCTTTCTCTAGTTGTGGCGAGCGGGGGCTACTCTTCGTTTTGGTGCACGGGTTTCTCATTGTGGTGGCTTCTCTTGTTGCAGAGCACAGGTTCCAGGCACGCAGGCTTCAGTAGTTGTGGCATGTGGGCTCAGTTGTTGTGGCTCGTGGGCTCTAGAGCACAGATTCAGTAGTTGTGGCTCACGGGCTCTAGAGCACAGGCTCAGTAGTTGTGATGCACGGGCTTAGTTGCTCTGCGGCATGTGTTATCTTCCTGGACCAGGGCTCGAACCCTTGTCCCCTGCGTTGGCAGGCAGATTCTTAACCACTGGCGCCACCAGGGAAGTCCCAGCTTTTTATTTTGAGATAATTATAGATTCATAGGAAGTTGCAAAAATAGCTCAGAAAGCTCCCGTGTACCCTTAGTTTTCCTCAGTGGTAACATCTTGTATAAAACCAGGACATTGATATTGCTACAATCCACAGATTTCATCAATTTTACATGTACTTGTGTGTGTGTGTGTGTGTGTGTGTGGTTCTGTGCAATTTTATCACCTGTGTAGATTCATGTAACAACCACCAGAATCAAGATATAGCACTGTTCCATCTCCACAAAGATCCTGTGCTACTCCACCTCCCTCCTTGCCCCATTCTTTTTTTGTTTGTTTGTTTTGTTTTGTTTTTTTGTGGTACGCGGGCCTCTCACTGTTGTGGCCTCTCCCGTTGCGGAGCACAGGCTCTGGACGCACAGGCCCAGCCGCTCCGCGGCATGTGGGATCTTCCCAGACCGGGGCACGAACCCGTGTCCCCTGCATCGGCAGGCGGACTCTCAACCACTGCGCCACCAGGGAAGCCCTCCTTGCCCCATTCTTAACCTCTGGGCCCATTTATTTTTGAGTCCCGAGGAGATGTCTCACAGAGAAACCTCACATATGTTTCCCCACGCCAGCATGCTTGATACCGTCACTTCCTACAGGCCCTCTGAAGGAGGCCCAGTGCTGTCCCTTCTGCCACTGCTGTCCCCAAGTCCATGCCCTCCTGCTTCCAGGAATACCCAAAGCCTGCAAACCTTAGATATGCCAAATGGGGCCATGATATGTGTCATTTACCCAGGATGATCTCTAAGAAATGGAAAGACTGCCCATTCTCCAGCTGTGTCACAGTTTGCCAGCGGGGTACCAGAGCAAGATTGCCTCTGCCAGAATGATACACCCTCTAACCCTCTGACTGCCGTTCCCTTGTCTTTGGAGGTCAGATCTAAGCCCCAGTGCTGCGCTGGGCAGGCACTCCCTTTCCTCCCTATGTCTCCACCTCTGTCCCCCAGGGGCCTCTGTTCAAAGCTCCTTCATCACAGTGTCCAGATCCTCTAGGTAAATAGATGCCTGGGGGGTTCAATGCACACAAGTTCATCAGTTACCACTAGGCTAAATTGCAGAATCACAAGTTTAGGCTTGGCTGGGAGTCCCACTCATCTCAGGATAAATTCAACAGCATTAAAAAGGGATGGATATAGCCAACTTAAGCTCAGGGACTATGTCATCAGTTTAGCACATCCATAATCTCATTCAAAATATACAGGTTTTACTGAGTCTAGCTTTGGTCAAAAATGTTTGATTGTCTAAAGAAGATCCTCTCTCATTCCCCTCCCGTGTAACATAAGATGTGTTTGTGGTAATTAACTGTATACTCTAGTATTCAAGTCACAGAATAGCAACAGGGGAGTGTGACTTTGCTAGGACAGGAATTAACGTCACCCAAAGAGAGATACAAGGACTCTAGAACCTCTTTACAGGAGAGGGTATAGCATGTTTCAGGTGGTCCAAGAATAACTGCACCATATTAAGCAAAAACACAACGTTGCTATTGTCTTTATTTGGAAGCAAACCAGGAGTAAAAGAAGGGTATGTGAATGCCAAGTTGACAAGGCCTAGACTGTGGGGCTTTGTACCATGTGAACTGAGCTGCAGTAGAACTACGTTTCCACGAATTCCCTTGTCTGTAGAGTTCCAGGTTTGCATTGGCCACAGGCGATGTTTTGCATGGGATTTGGAAGGCGGCGGTAAAGCAGTAGCCATGTTCTCACTTCCTGGAGGTACCTACAGAGCAGTGGCACCGTGGTCGCCTGTGAATATTGTCACTGACTTGCTGGCTTGGCTTGTTAGCGTGAGGCAACACCCAGTCCACGGTTCCTCCGGCTCCTGCCAGATCTCCTCTGTCAGTTTCTCTGAGTCCTAGGCCAGGTACGAGTGCAGATCTGTTGCAAAGAGAGCAAGCTTCTCCTTCAGGTCACCTCGTAATGAAGCTTGGGGATGATGAGAGACAGATGGAGGTCCCAGTGTGTCTTTGCTGTGTCTGTCTGTTCTTATCCACCCCCAGCTCCCTTCTCAACTGCCCATCTCCGTTGACCCATAGCAACTTCAGCCTTAACCCTAGATGCAGGGCCAAAGGGAGGCACAGGCATCTCCCTCAGTTCATCCAAGTGCAAAGATAGGACCCCTGCCCTCACTATTCCACAGTCCTCCAGTGCTTCTGCATCTCTGATCAACCCCTGACTGACACAGATATCTGTACTGATCACCTCTCAGAGAAGCTCTAACTGACGGAACTTGGAATTTGTTGATGGAACAGAAGATCGAGTGTTAACTGTATGCTGATTGGAGTGGTGGAAAATGAGCAAGAAATAAAAACGCCCTGTGGAGATGCATGAAAATATATATTCTCTACCCTGAACAACAAATCCTACGTAACACTGGGCCCTTCTACTCTGACACTCAAATAACCTGCCTGTTCCTCAAACGGGAAGCGTCTTTACTTACGAATGCTTAACCATTCATTTACTGAACAAATTATGTATGGTTTACCTCTCAGGTATGTCTGCCCCACCTGCTATGCCCCACCTGGACTCAAGCACGCATTAGCTATGATTCAACAAACTTGCTTAGTCATTGGCCTTCCTCCTACCCTGGCCTTGACCCCAGTCTTCTTTCACTTTCACTTTCTCTCTCAAACTGGCAGCTCTAGATTCTGAGGCCCTGACTCAGATCCCGGCCTTAGGAGGGGGGGGTCCCAAGATGTCACATTCATCTGTGTGCACCCTGGTACCTGGACCTCAGTCTGCCTATGGACCCTGGCACCTCCTGGGATCTTGACAGCAACCCATAGCCCCACCTCCTACCGAAGTCAGTTTCAACTTTGATGACCTCGATGGTGCTTCCCAGTGGGGACTCCACATGCAGGTCCCAACACCCTGGAAGTGGAATTAAGCCACATAAGAAATACAACGTAAGCATCTAAACAGTTTTGAGGAAAGCCCACTCCATTCCACCCAACCCAAGGTAATCTGGGAAGTCCTCCCGGATTAGGTGACCTTTGTAGGACTGGTACAAATTTAGCATAATCCCAGCTATATTTCATGGTCCAAGAGATGAGCTGGGCAGGTTGGAAGGGAAAAAATGCTTTGGATAATGGGGGAAGCCAGAGAATTGGAGCATGAGGCCTTGTGTACATAAAAATCAGTTAAATGATTAAAATGGTGTAGAGATAAAGGTAGGAAATACAAGCAAGTTCTAATTTTTGGTTATAAAAAGAACCAAGGAAAGTCTAACCACCAAAAATCAGCCTTTAGTTTGTCGATCACTTAAAACTTGTCTTTCTCAACCTTCTTGCTGGGGTAACAAACACCTGCACAGTGAAAAAGAGGAAAAAACAGATGAACCTAAACTGTTAGTTGGTTGCCCCCAGATTAAGAGTGCACCGTTCCATAACGATGAGAGACAAGTCCCAGTTCTGAGGCTTTTGGCAGTTCAGGGAAGCACACACATCTCCTGGACGCCATGAGCGCTCTTTACAGGCTGTGCTGGTGAACACGGCCTAAGAATGCATTTTTGAACCTGATAAATCATATTAACAACTTCTCTAGTAAAAATACACAGGGAAAAAATGGCTGAAGATATTTTTTATAGATAAATATAGCACCACATCTTTCTGACAGCTTATGGCAGTGGAGATTTCTCTCATAATAATAAAAAAAAAAAAACCAAGGGCTTCCCTGGTGGCGCAGTGGTTGAGAGTCCGCCTGCCGATGCAGGGGACACAGGTTCGTGCCCCGGTCCGGGAGGATCCCACGTGCCGCAGAGCGGCTGGGCCCGTGAGCCATGGCCGCTGAGCCTGCGCTCCGCAACGGGAGAGGCCACAGCAGTGAGAGGCCCGCGTACCGCAAAAAACAAACAAACAAAAAAAACAAAAACAAACAACAACAACAAAAACAAGTTGGAAGGACACCAGAGGGACACTGTTCCCTCTAAAAAAACTGTTTTGACTACATTTCTGCAAGACAGGTGTGATCCTCAGAGGATTCTCCAGACGAGAGGATGGAACAAATCTGGAATATTTTGAAACTTACCTAACAAATATTCCAGTCAATACATTTGGAATAAGTTCCACAGATCCTCACTATTTAAATAAACTCTGATTAGAAAGTTTCTCACCAGGGAATTCCCTGGTGGTCCAGTGGTTAGGACTCTGCACTTCCACCGCAGGCGGCCTGGATTTAATCCCTGGTAGGGTAACTAGGATCCCATAAGCTTCACCTAACGGCCAAAAAAAGAAAGTTTCTCACCCATGGTAATAAAATAGTTCTTCTCAGATTCATCAGATTAGTTAGAGATTAACTATGTCTACAGTTACTGTAGACACATCCAAAGGACTGTGATCTACCTCAGGATAGCCAAATCATGAAGCCGTGTGATCAAAATATCGTGCCCTTGAATTGGAGCTAAGTAGTAGAAAGCCCTAGAAAAGGAGGGGACACAGGAATATTTTTCATGGATAACCCGTACAAAGCCAGAATCCACATGGTTCAGTCTCAGAGTGGTGTGGTGGTCAAAGAAATACAGTCCACTAGAGATTATCATATGAAGTGAAGAACACCAGACAGAGAAAGACAAACATCATATGATATTGTTTATACGTGGAATCTAAAAAAAAAGAAAGAAAGAAAAAAAGAACTTATTCACAAAACAGAAATAGACCCACAGATGTAGAAAAGAAACTTACGGCTACCAAAGGGGAAAGGGGGGGAGAGATAAATTAGGAGTTTGGGATTAACATATACACACAACTATATATAAAATAGATAACCAACAGGGACCTGCTATAAAGCACAGGGAACTCTATTCAATATCTTGTAATAACCTATAAGGGAAAAGAATCTGAAAAAGAATATATATATATATTTATATATAAATATATATATATATATATATACACCTGAAACTAACACAACAATGTAAATCAACTATACTTCAATTAAAAAAAAATTTTTTTTTTTTACATAAGAGAATACAGAAAAAAAAAAAACCCTCCATCTCAACACACCGGTTTGTTGGTAGTGATGACGTGGAACAGACACCTTCAGACATTGCTGATGGCTGTGTTTGTTAGCACAACTTTTGGGGGAAGCAATTTGCAATATGTATCAAGAGTCATTAGTATATTCATACTCTGAGCCTGTAATTCAACTTGTAGAAACCAAAGAAAAAATTAAAGTATAGAAAATGCATTACAATGGTGTATATGATGGATTTATTAATACCATTAAAATTATAAACAAACAGAAATATGATTAATATATTTTAGTAATCTCCTGAATGAAAAACTATCCATTCATTAAAATGTGTTCTTAAAAAAAAGAAAGAAAGAAAGAAAGAAAGAAAGGAATACAGTCCAGCACGAAAAGGAATTTCAAAGACTCACATTCTTCAGTTGAGGTTCTTGGAAACCATGAAGGCCAATGCGGTGCACAGCAACATTTACGAATTTTCTTTTCTTCTCTCTGCCCATCTCACTCATAGCTGCTGCACTTGTTCTAAAGAATCTCCTTCCACAATTTCCGCATTCCTTTTTCCAAACCCAGCCCCTGTCTTTCCTTTCTCTCCTTTTCTACCTCTTGATTGTGTACGTTGATTTAGCCCCTCTCCCAGCAATTAAAAAAGGAATAAAACCACTCCCTTTTTAGGGGGGGACGGGGGGAGGGAATTGGGCAGGCCAGGACAGCATTATTTGTTGTTATCTGGGAAAGGGAGGAAGGCTGCAGACATTCCCACATAACAATCTTTATCCCATTGAACACCCTCCCTGCCAGCGAGAGATAAGAGGACTTAATTGATAGTGAGATCAGGATGGGGAACCCGATTCAGAGACAGAAATGAATCCAGGGCCACACACTCATAAAAAGCATATCTTTCAACCATCCTTGTCGGTTGATGTATTATTTCTTTATTGTAAGAGAGTAAATATGTTAAAGAGCTCACGCTTTGAAAATAATAAAGAGGCAACCAAACTTGACTTAATAAATGTCACAAATAAATATAACAATAATAAATTATAAATGCTGATAGGTATCCAATTATCTCTCTTACCTTTAAAAGAGACGTAATGTTAGATAATTTGAAGGGGTGTGGGTTCAGATAAAACGAGGTTCTTCCTCACATAAAAGCTACACCCTATAACTCCAGCATGGGAAAACATCATAGAATTCATCCCTCATAAATTCCAGGTACTATGCCAGCCCTTAGAGCCACACCAATATTCCAGTGTCTGTGAAGCCCGTTTTACAATTTTTTAAAGCAAGATTTTAAGTAGAATCTTATTATGGTATATACACACCCTGGGGCAGGATTTTGCTTCCCTGACCCACATCGGGCCTGGGGTGGGGCGGGGCCCCTTGAGGAATGAGGGCTGCTGAGCTCAACTGCTCAGCTTGGCAGGAGCATTGAAACTGGCAGAGGAGAGAGGTCTGGTAGGGAACTGGGGGTTGGAGCTCCTACCAATTCCTCGAAGCCAAAAAGGTGTGGAGAGAGAGAACAGCAGGAACCTAACTGCCTGAAGTGGCATTTCTGGTGTGCAGCCGGGCAGCTTTTTTCATCTGAGTTTTGGTAAAGTCCTCCCTTACATAGAACTGGTACATCCCTCTGTGAACTGCTTAAGCCAGGGCAAGATGTGCACAGCCTCTGGGAACAAACATGATGCCCCCCTCCAACCTACCCCCAAAACAACTCAGCGCAGCACCGTGCTTCAAATAAACTGACGAGCCCTGCGGCCCACAGTCAGTGACTTCACCCTCAAGCCAACAAGGACTTCACCCTGGCAAGAGAATGATGACGATACATAATGTAGAATTAGTCTGCTTGAGCTGTTATAACAAATTACCATAGACCAGGTATCGCAAACAATAGAAACATTTCTTTCTCACAGTTCTAGAGGCTAGAAGTTCAAGATCAAGGTGCCAGCATGATCAGGTTCTGATGAAAACCCTCCTCCTGTTTCACGGCCACCTTCTCCTTGTGTCCTCACATGGTGGAGAGAGAGAAAGCAGCAAGCTCTGATGTCTCTTTTTATATGGGCACTAACTGCATTCATGAGGGCTCCACCCTCATGACCTAAACACCCTCCAAAGCCCCCACCTCCTAATACTGTCACATTGGGGTTAGGATTTCAACATATGGATTTTGGGGGTCCACAAACATTTGGTCCGTCACACACACACACCCGCGCACACACACACACAATTTACAGGCATAGGATTCTAAAATTACACAGCGTGAATTCTCTTAACAGTCACCAACATTCACTGATCATCTGTCTAAGCAGAATTCTATATTAAGGTCAAGAGTTTTTTGGTTTTATTTTTAAGTATAGGATACTGCAATTTGCTAAAGAGGCATCATGGATGGAAGAAAGGCAGTCCCAATGATACTGCTATTTATTTACCTGAGGAAGCCACTTACCTGCTCAGAGCCTCAGTTTCCTCATCTGAAAATGTGAGGATGATAAAACCCACCTTATAGAATTTGCAAGAATACTAAGTGAATGAATTACTCTATGAAAAGCTACTGGCCAGAAGTAGTAACAAGCGACAGTAGAATTTAGAAAAAGGATTTGTTTGGCTCTAACAGATGTTCTCCAAAGGTGAAAAAACGAGGTTGGTGAGAAAGGTGGTGGCTGGTTGGTAACAAGGCTTTGAGAGCCGCCTGCCTGCCTGCCTGCCATGTTTGATTGTGAAATCTCGGGCTCTTAGAAGCTTCTATAGGGGCACGAGCAGTCACAATGCTGTACCTTGTAGCGCCGGTTGCAAGGATGCTTGTAAAACACTCAAAGCCTATTAAAAATTCCCAGCAGATCTCTTCTCCCAGATCCTTCCCCACTCCCCACCAATGAGCCACTACACATCCAAGGGAAACAAAGAAGCAATTCTAAAGCACAAAGGAGCTGCCCAACTATTCCAGTAGTTTCCCCAGGGGGGGAAATGTGCGTCCTGACATGCTTGGCTGCAACTGATTGGGAACCAGACTGCGTTCACTGAGCAAGCTGAGAAAGATTTGCCTCTAGCTTTGGCACATTATGACATCATCTTTTGGCATTTTAAATATTCAATTGTTTACCTTGAAAAGCCTCTTGCATTCATTTCTTGTCTGGGTTGAATAAAATAGGCCTACTTCCAGCTTGTGTTAATTTAAACTCTTAAGGAAAGAAGCTTTATCTAACCCATTTGAGAAAAACGGTTTCTGGTCTGATGGGAAGAAAGCACTGGAACGGAAGACTGCAGAACTGGGTTCCCGGTCACTCCCTCGTGGTTACCAGAAACAATCCAGAAACACGTTCCAGCCTCCATTTCCTCACCTGTAAGATGGACTGGGACATCTTTAACGTTCCTTTCAGCTCTGAGAGCTACATGACTTGGGGACAAATGAACCAAAGAGCGAAGGGCTTGACTGTCACCTGTGGCTTCTGCTCCTTGAAGGAGTGGGGATTAGCTGCCATTTAGACACAGGAATGCAGCGCTTTGATTATTTTGGTGTCTGTTTTCACAGGCATTGAAGCTGAACCCACTGCCAGCCGTGAGACCTGACCGGACCTCTCCTCTCCTTTGAAAGTAAGCAGGCCTGGCTGATACGTGACACCACAGAGGTGCGGCCCCCAACCAGCCCCGCTATGATTACACCCCATCTTGTTGCTTACTGGGTGTGTGGCCTTGGTAAACCACAAACCCACCTACCTGCCTCCCTGGGGCCAGCTGAATGTCACTGCTTCTTACCCAGCCCCTTAGGGATATGATTAGAAGAGTTACTTAAAATGTTAAGATGTTACATTCCTAAAGCCCTGGCTGTAACCCAGAGGGGCTCCAGGCAACATGACTGTCCCAACCACTTCACTCCTAGATGAAACTGAAGTCACCTGGTGTCCTTGGGGGTGGCATGGCCGTAGAGAATGGTGAGTGAAACTAAAGCTTTTTCAGCAGTTAACTGAGGTTCTCTGAGCAGGTGACAAAGGAAGAAAGCTCTGGCTTTATTTAAAAGGGCAATTAAAGTTCAGGGAGGAAAGGAAGTGTTGTTCTTCTTAATTTTTCACACTCTCCCTGACCCCAACTTCCATTCCACAAATAGCCCAGGGTACCAGTTTGCTGCCAGCAGAAGTATATGGATACCTCTGGAAAGCTATGAATGATTTACAAGCTGGGTCAATAATTAAGTTGCTAGGGAATGTGTACAAGACATAACGAATCTTAACTCCTTAAATTCCAAGAGAAATGCTCCCGGGGCTGGCAAGAGAATGATGGTTAGAAACAAAACACAACCCACGCAGATTTGAAATGCTCTGAGGTAGTAAAATGTGTCAATCTGTTACTTGGGACCCAAACCCACAACTTCTGTTCTATCTCTGCTCTGGGAGGCTGGGTGGGCTTGAGTGGGCCCTCTTCCTGGACCCGGCTGGAGCTCCCTCAAGGACCTCCCCGACGCAGATTTTAATCATGGCGGATCCAGGTCACTCCTAAGGGAAAATCACCCACACATTCATGTGGGGGAAGGGAGCCTGTTTTAGCGCAGCCTATCTGTGCCTGATGCATGGGGAGGCACAGTCCCAGTCACCCATTCTAAGTAAGGGGTCAAGGATAACACCCCTGAAAGAGTCAGCAACAGGAGCCTGTGCGTAGTGCAGAGAAGTTCAGAGAAGTCAGCCAGGTGTGGAAAGGCCTCTCAGGTGAAGCAGGGCTGGACCCAGGCCTCAAATGATGTGTGGATGAGGGACAGGACACTTCAGGGACAGACAGTAGCTCCTTTCATACAGTCATTCCAGCCACAGGCCTACGCTGAGTGCTGCCTTCCACGAGCCAGACACGGGGATGGGTGTTGGGGACGCACGAGTGACAGAGAGGGATAGTGCCCGTTATGGGCAGAGCTGTGTTCCCCCCAAATTCACATGTTGAAGCCATAACTGCCAGTACCTCAGAATGTGACTGTGTTTGGAGACAGAGCCTTTAAAGAGGTGATTACATTAAAACGAGGCCATTGGGTAGGTCCTGAGCCAATCTGACTGGTGCCCGTATAAGAAGAGGAAACATGGATACACAAGGAGACGGCAGGGACGCAGGTGCACACTGTGTGTGTGAGCACACAGTGAGGAGGAGCCACCTGCAAGCCAAGGAGAGAGGCCACAGGAGAAGCCAAACTGGCAGACACCTTGGTCTTGGACTTCCAGCCTCCAGAAGAGTGAGAAAATACACAGCTGTGTAAGCCTACCAGTCTGTGGCACTTTGTCACGGCAGCCCTGACAGACTAACGCGGTGCCCCCGGCGCTCACAGGGCTCGAGTCTGTTGAGACAGACAGACAATAAACAAAAATTACACAGTCGATACTTCAGTGACCTCTGTGCCAGGTACTAGGAAGGCGAGGACGAGGCATTTGAAAGCACCCAAAGAACAAAATTGGACAGGGGGAGTCCCGAAGCCCAGCCTCAAAGGGGTAGGGAGCACGGAGAGGAGCTGGACCGGAGCGGCCACAGTGGGTGCTGGCGAGACAGGCGATGAGGCCGGGAAGTCCAGAGCGCAGAGCTCCTTGATGTGGGCAGGAGTCATGCTCCATCTCCAAGGCGAAGCGCAGCTATTTCAGGTTTCCAAGTGGAGAAACAGCTCAAGGAGAGCAAGGCTTTGCAGAGATTTGTCTTTCGGCGTAGGCTGAGGGGCTGCAGGCCTCAAGGCAAGGCCGGGGCGGGGCGGGGGGGGGGGGCGGGGGGGTTGGGGGCAGGGAGGAGGACTGAACCAAGGTGGAGGAGAAGGTGGGGGTGGAGGGGAGAGGCTGCATGCGGAAAGCATTGTGAAGAAGTGACAGGCCGGCGGGGGGGGGGGGCGGGGAGGTTGGGGGCAGGGAGGAGGACTGAACCAAGGTGGAGGAGAAGGTGGGGGTGGAGGGGAGAGGCTGCATGCGGAAAGCATTGTGAAGAAGTGACAGGCCTTGGTGACTGACGGGAAACCCTTTTTTAATTATCTTGTCCCTGCAGTGGCCCGTTGGTGATGCCACTGATTCAGGAAGGCCCTGCATAGACCCATCTCCAGGGTCAGTGGTTGCTATGGCACCCGGCTTTGGGCTTAAAGACCAAATGGAGAGTTTACCTGACGCCTTCCTTCTCCATCCCCGCGGCTGTGCACTCCCGAGACCCAGAGAGCTTCTTTAATCTGCACAATGGGTATTGTCCGGACAGTGGCCGGAAGGCATTTAATCATGGCTTGGAGACTCAGGAAGAAAGTAATACCTGGATAATGTCCATGAAGCCATATTGCAGATTTCTTTCTGAGGGTGTCCAACTTCTTGCTGCATTTTCCGCTGTTCACAGCCAGAGGGGGGTGGCCGTGGAGGGGATGTGAGTAAAAAAAATGACTGAAATAATCAAACTTCCCATACCACCCCCTGAAGGGATGTTCATGTCTGACTGACAGAAGCAGGCCAGCAGTTGCTTAGATCTGCCGGGAAAGAGATGAAAATGTGAAAAATACTGGGGCTAACGTTCCAGAGCGCCTACTGGCAGCCAAAGCCCATTGACTTGCAGAAACAGCCAGATGGAGAGAGCTGTAAGAAAGTGGATCCTGGGCTGTCAAGTGCTGGATGAAGCTCGTCACCAGTGTCAAGGAGAGGGGATGCCAAGCCATGTCAGGAAACCATGGTTCTAGAAGCCAAACTTCACAACTGCAGACAGCTGCCAAGGCCAGAGCCCACCACAAGGCGCAGACAAGAGAATGTCAGCCTCATCTGCCATCCGTCAGCAGCCAATGGTTAACTTAGAGATCAAATTAGAGGCACTGCTCTCTGCGAGACCCACATCTGAAGTACTAGGTAAAGGCTAATATAAGCACATGTGGATAAAACACAGGGCAAGAGAGTCCAGCAAAAAATCTTAGCATGACAGCTGACCCTAAATGCATTCTCAGGATACTGGTGGGGGGCAGGGAGAGTATTTTTAAGGAGTAGACCATTTAATAAACTATTTGTGCATGGTTGGTGGCTTTCATTATTTTACCATTACTTTTTTAAATCTCTTAGAACTATGTGGCTTCAAGATGCTCCATTTTGCCCTGGCCAGAAAAGCTAGTAAATGTTATTTGTAATTTGGGTCTGAAGACCAGCTGCACTGGGACTAGCCAGGATCCCAATACAATCAGAGAATCTCAGACCCCAGCCCAGACCTACTGAACCAGAATCTGCATTTGAACAAGATCCCTGAAAGCTTCGAGTTCAACTTATAGTGTGAAAAGCACTGCTTTAGGGCTTCCCTGGTGGCGCAGTGGTTGGGAGTCCGCCTGCCGATGCAGGGGACACGGGTTCGTGCCCCGGTCCGGGAAGATCCCACATGCCGCGGGGC
>NC_041223.1:53718795-53735205 GCF_002837175.3 Physeter macrocephalus | reverse complement strand
AAAAAAAAAAAAAAAAAAAAAAAAAAGCACTGCTTTAGAGCAAGTTAGGCAAAAAGAAGAGCTGAGACAGGTTGATAGCTAAGTGCTGGCTGGAGTAATGCTACAGCCAGTTCAGTGCCCACTTCCAGTCACTGGGCAGGAGAGCTGGCGACAGCCCCTGGGGCCACAGCAAGATGGTGTAGATGACAATGAAGAGGCAGAGGAAGAGGGCCCAGCTTTAGCTTCTTCCACTAATAGGACGACACAGGTGCCTCTCCCTCTACATACTATCATATGTTCTCAGCCTTTAACCACAGAAGGCCAAGGCCCCGAGGAATACAGTTCATTCAACGGAAGCCTAAGCAATGTAAAAGAAAAGAGATTTGTTTTTCCAATTAACAAAGTGTAATGGACCTCTTCGAAAAATTGTGCTGGGTGGTATAAGCCACATAAGTAATTTTCCTTTTGTTTGCTTTTCCAAAGAGGCTATACCATGACTAGCCAAGATAATTGCTTTCAGTCTGGTGAAGCAGCAACTGTTTGTGGTACCTATGCTTCCCACCTGAAAGACCAGTGAGAAAGGGATTCTGTTCATCAAAGCTGTGCTTAAATCCTGGCTATTCTAGTTACCATGTGACCCTGGACAAGTCTTTTATTTCCTGAAATGGAGACGGTAAACTATAAAATGCCGAGTGTTAATTACAATTACTACTCATCATGGAGCGGAAGCATAGCAGCACAGCTTAGCGTGGCCTAATAACAGCCACTATTATCCCTGTGTTACAGTCTAGCAGACCAAAGCTTTGAGAGGTATGGCCCAATGTCCTCCAGCTAGAAAGTGACAGAGCCCCGAACTGGCAGATGCCAGGACTGTCTCTCTCAAGAGCCCAGAGGATGGTTAAAACTGATTCCATAGTCTCCATGCACGGAAGGCACAGTCTCTCTCCCAGCCCCTTCCACCCTGCCCCATAATTGATGCTCCCACACTTTAAGATGAAATTATAAGTGAACCAGATTTACAAAGGGTACTCATCGACAATTTATGTGAGGAGAGTAATCAATGCTCACGTCATTTATCTTACTACCCTTCTGACTGCACAAGTAATTATTGATATTTTAAATTGTGACCTGTTCTGCAAAAGTAATTATTGATATTTTAAATTGTGACCTGTTCTGCAAAAGTAATTACTGATATTTTTAATTGTGACCTGTTCAATCTTCGCTCTCCTTTGCTCCTGAATCATTTCATTTTTCACCCCGGAAAAATCTAACTCTTCATGTCAACAAGAAAAATCTCAAAACAAGCTGGTAAAACAAACACCCTATTGACTCTCCTACTGTAAAATAACTAGCCTTCTCCCTCTTGCTCCCCACCCCGTCTTCCCCCTCCTCTTTTCTTTTTTTTTTCTTTTTTTTTTTAGTGCAAATGAAACTGAGCTTTGAGCTCTCTCCCAGGCCGGAGAGTAAGTATACCCTTAGCCTGAGTGAAACAGAGAAGGTTGAAACTGAAAGACTGAATAGACTTGAATTAAAACAACTTTCTCTCAAACAATAGCATTTAAGAGAATTTGGCAAAGGTTAGGCATGCCGAGAATGCTGTATTTCCTGGTATCATCTGATTAGCTTTTAAGATAATTAGTGGCAATGAGAGTATTACTTGAGCAACAAGCACATTCCTGGAGAGAAGCAGGAAGGGGAGAGCTGAGAATCCTGAGCAGTAGCCCTGCTGGCTCACCAGCTTCTTTTGCATCTGTAAATTCTCTCCCTGGCTTCAGTGCCATGTGGGTGACCCTAGGGGCAAGACTTTGATGTGTGCGTTTGGTGGCATTCAAACTCCCAGCACTTTGCATGCATTACCCTTAGCTATGCGTCCTACCACTTTTCTGGGGGAAGTATTTGCTATCCCCATCGCAGGAAGAAGGAATTGCCCCACGCACACTGACAGTCCACATAACAATCCAATGTGGCACCTACAATTATTATTCCCATTTTGCAGATGAAGCAACCGAGGTCTAGACAGATTTAGTAACTTTCCCAATACAGTTCAATAAATATTGAAGCTGGAATTAAACCCAACTTTCTCTGACTGCAGAGCCCGGGCTACAACAAGTAACGTTTCTGCCTTATCTCGAGTCCTTGTTTTACGTCTATATTTCCACAACTGCAACATAAAGAGAGAAATAAAAATGTCATGAAAGTTCCCAATAACTACTAGGCTTTTTTTTTTAACCATCTGGCTGGCCAAGCAGCCAAGCAGGTGCCACCAGAATAGATATTCAACCAACTCTGGTTTCTATCTTTTCTCAGACATGAATTACTTCTGAGTAATGTTCATAGTTTTTCTTTCTTTCTTTCTTTCTTCCTTTCTTTCTTCCTTCCTTTCTTTCTCCTCTTTCTTTCCTTTCTTTCCTTCCTTCCCTTCCTTCCTTCCCTTTCTTCTTTCCTTCCTTCCTTCCTTCCTTCCTTCCTTCCTTCCTCCCTCCCTTCCTTCCTTTCTCTGCCAACCAGGGATCAAACCCATGCCCCCTCAGTGGAAGCACAGGGTCTTAACCACTGGACCTGGAAGTTTTTCATTTTTGAAAAATCTCTCCCAACTTTGCCACATTTTAAGAGAAAAAATTGGCAGCTGCTGAGTATTTAGTGTGGGCTATGTTAACAAACAGACTGCCACTCAACTCCTCCCACACCTCGTCAGTCATCATTAATCAGTCGTACTACTCTTCCGTAGTAAGGCTGAAAAGAGCTTCAGAGTCCTTCTCAACACAATGCTTTAGACAACTGTATACTAGCAATCAACTAGAGCTGGCCCACAGGGTGACACCTATTGGCGCTTCCTTGTCTAAGTATGTAGCTGGGTACTTTCCCATAGTTGTTAAACTACCCAAGTTTCAGATGTGAGGTTGAGCAGAAAAAGCAAAAGTCATCATAACACAAGAATATTCACTAAAGGAACTGACCACTCTTCTGTGTCAGACCTCCTCAGCCCTCTGTCCCGTTTTTACACAAGCCAGTTCCCCTGAAGTAAGAATGTTATGCTCTTTGTTGACTGTTTTGCATGTATATATTCAAAAATGCAAAGAGATGGCAAACGCTGGGAAATATAAACTTTTGTGAAGTGGGTAAAAGTGATATTGGCAAACTGCTCAAATCAGACACACGAAGCCATTAACAAATGAGAATCCGGAAAAACTATACCAGCTAACAATTGAAGAAGAGAAAATCCGAGGGTGATGACAAGACAGGTGCTTCAAAAGAGATCATTTATATCTCAAAGGGTTGGGCTGAAGCTCCTAGGAAAAACTGATAAAGCCTTGGAATACTTTTGCAAAAAAAAAAAGTGATCTTATTTATGCATGTACTGTGAAATCCAAACATAAAGTGGAGGATTATGCCACACCCCTGCACAAGTTTGTCAGAAAACAATTATGCTGAGAAAAAAATCAACACTCCACTAATTGAATTCTTAATGAAGTATTTTTTGCAGGTAATTCTATGCAAAATGAATCAGACCCAGTCCCACCATTCATATTGTTTTGGAATTTAATATGGAGCTTGGAATTAGCTGGGGGAATTATGTGGTTGTTGTTTTGTTTGAAAAGAAAAGAACCCTTAGTCCAAACCTTTTTACAGATGACCTGACTAAAGGTCACAGAGAATCAGTGATTTGCTGAAGTCACACAGCAACCTAGAGACTAGACATAGTGCCAGAGACCCTGAGGAGCCATCGATTTAACATTTTCTCAGTCACGTCTCTGACCTGCACCTAAATTCCTTAGTTCCCCAGAGGTGATAAAGAGACTGGTGAGACTAGGTCTGATTCATTTTGTATAGAATTACCTGCAAATAAAACTTCATCAAGATTTCAAAGAAAGGCACATGTCTCATCTCCTGCCCCATCACATTTTTTTTTTTTTTTTTTTTTTTTGCGGTACGCAGGCCTCTCACTGTTGTGGCCTCTCCCGCCATGGCTCACGGGCCCAGCCGCTCCACGGCATGTGGGATCTTCCCCGCCCGGGGCACGAACCCATGTCCCCTGCATCGGCAGGCGGACTCTCAACCACTGCGCCACCAGGGAAGCCCTCCCATCACATTTTTTACCTGTCATATCTCCCAAGAGATAAGGTGCTTCTGGATGGTTCCTCCCCAAATCGGGTAAGGCAAAGATGTAAAGCTCAAAGGGAACCTTCTAGGTGAGGGCTCCTGGGTAGTATGCTCAAGTGGTTAAGGCCATGGACATTGAGTCCGACAGTATAGAGTGTGGCTCCACAACGTACTAGCTGGGTGACCATGGGCAGGTGAACTAACCTCTCTGAGCCTCAGTTACCTCATCTGTAAAGTGGAGATAATAATAGCCACCTCACAGTGTGGTTATGAGGTTTAAGTCAGCAAATGCCTGCCAAGTACCCAGGGTAAGATTCAGTCAAAGATAAGACTTCTTCCTATCCCCCTTCTCCTTCCTATCCCTTCCTATCCCAGTCTTGGTCCAGCCCTTTAGGAATGCCTCCTCCTCCCCTGTCCCAGGTACAAACACATAGACAATGAAAATCACATCTTCCCTTTCTACCCTCTTCCCCAGACACCATGGCCCTCTCCCCAGAGGAAGGCAGGTCATCACCTTCCTGTGATTACTTCCTGAGACGGTCAAAGCACATACAAACATGTATATGTGCCTGTGATTACCACACTAAAAGCACAGCACTGTACACCTGCTCTCATCTGTCTCCCAAGTCACCTTGATAATGGCTTCCCGTCACTGTACATCTGTACCACAGTCTACTCAACCAGGCCCCTGTTGAAAGACACCTGGTTGTCCCTTCCATCTTCTGCAACTTACAAACAATGCTGAGATGACTATGTCTTTACAAATGTCCTCTCACATACATATCTATATCCTGCACAGTACTCCATCCTGGGAAGGTACATAATTTATTTAGTCAACTCACTATTGAAAATCATTTAGGTGATTTTCAGCTTTTGGTGTAACAAACAGTTCTGTGATGAACATCTTTCTACATAAGTTTCTTAAAATAATTCCTTACAAAGAGATTGCTTGGTCGAAATGTGTTCAAATTTTAAATTTTTATCAATATTTTCGATTTTCCCTCCAAAGAGGTTGTACCAACCTACCTGTCTCCCAACTGTGTTTGAGTGTCCCTTTCCCTGAAGCCTCACCTAAACCGTTTGTTATAAAAACTTTGGTTTTTAACAATCTGAGAAAAATGTCATTTTGCTGTTGTTTTTGTTATCATTTATTTAATTATTCATGCACTTGGCATTCTCCTTTATGTTTATAAAGCAGTTGTATTTCTTTTGTTGGCCTCTAGCTGGTCTTTGCCCATTTTTCTACTGAGTTGTAGGTCCTTTTCTTACTGAGTTGTAAAACTTTTGAAATATATATTCAGTAAATTATCTCTTCGCTCCCTATATATATATATATATATATATATATTCAAAATACAAATAACTTAGGAAAATATGTCTCAAATATTTTCCTAAGTTTTTATTTGTATTTTGAATGTCTTTATGGTAATACTTTACTATGTAGAAATTTAAAACTTTTTTATATATTTATTTTATTTATTTTTGGCTGTGTTAGGTCTTTGTTGCTGCACGCGGGCTTTCTCTAGTTGTGGCAAGCGGGGGCTATTCTTCGTTGTGATGCGCGGGCTTCTCATTGTGGTGGCTTCTCTTGTTGCAGAGCACGGGCTCGAGGCGCGTGGGCTCAGTAGTTGTGGCTCACAGGCTCTAGAGCTCAGGCTCAGTAGTTGCGGCGCATGGGCTTAGTTTCTCCGCGGCAGGTGGGATCTTCCTGGTCCAGGGCTCGAACCCATGTCCCCTGCATTGGCAGGCGGATTCTTAACCACTGAGCCACCAGAGAAATCCCTTAAATTTTTGATGTAGTCAAACTTGCTAGTCTTTTCTTTTATGGCTTCTAGGTTCTGTGTCTTAGCCTCAGAAAGTCTGGACTCATTTAAAATTCTTTCATGTTTATTTCTACCATTTTTATGATTTTACTTTCTTACGCTTAAATTTGTGATCCATCTGGAATTTACTGTGGTATAAGGAATAAGGTATAAGGGGTGTCCCGTGCCCCTCCTCTTGGGGTCTGCAGCACCAGCCTAAAGTGTCTCAGGTACTATTTGGCAGCCACAAATAGAACTCCTAATGAAAACATCATTTCAAAAATGAGCATAGTGAATGATGTAGGAAAAACAATATATACAACTTCATTCACAGTTTTGAAGCAAAAACTTAACGGAAAAGGAATTTGGAGAAGTCATCAGCAGAGGGGCACCCGGACATAATACAAAGTGCCCTGGGTGAAAAGCCAGAGCCTTGGCCCCTTGTTCCAGCCATGGAGCACTTACACGTCTCCTCTCCTCCTCATCTCTAAAATATGGAGCTTGTGCTAGAAAAGCCTGAGTTTCTTTCAGCAGTTATACTTGAGATTCCAAAAGTGCCTCGGAGACCCTTTCCAAGGTTTTTTCTCAAGTCCCATAGGCTCCTTGGGGAGATTCCCCTGAAGCTACTCTCATGCTCTGAAGCTTCCTTGACTTTGCCTTGCCCGGGAAGTCTCAGATCATGACCCTAGAAGGAAGGCCCTCCTTTACATTATTATTTTCAAAAATTTCTCATGAAACTAGCAGAGTCTCTCACCTTCCTGGGTCTCATTCTTTGAAAGAAACAGTAAAGTAGGACAGTCACCTGGACTTCAACAAGCTTCTCTTTTCAGCTAAGATACTAGAACTCAGAGACGTGAGCCTGTGTGGTCCCTGGAGAGCATCTGACGCCTGGAAGAGAGGAAATGCTGAGTCCATCTCTTGGTAAGGAAAAAAGGCCACTTCTGGGGAACCTTCAATGCACGCTGCATGACCCAGCAAAGGGCGCAGAACCCAGGTTACCGTCATTTCCACCCTGAAGCAACCAAATCAGGAAGTTCTCAAAGCAGTTATTTTACAAGAAGTTTTGAGGATTTGGAGCATGGGAAAGATTACTGTCTTTTTCTTCTTCTTCTTCTTCTTCATTTTTTTTAATAGTTAGGATTGTTTTCTAGGCATCACATATAAGGCAGGCTGAAACTAGAAGCCCAGAGCCTTCCGTGAATGAGTCTAGCTAAGAGTTCATTTCAACTGTGGGCTGCACAGATCCAGATGGGATTGAGGAGAAAGAATGGGGAGCATTAAATACTATGAATTTTGATGTGTGTGAGTTTCAGGGCAAGTGAAGTTTCTCTCAGACGTATTCGTTAGGACTTTACATTTTTAGATAGGATAGAGAAGTAAAAGAAAAAAATGAAAAGAACTGAGCCTTCAATGTCGAGAGGGCTTGGGATTGATAACCCGATGGCATATTCTGGTTGTCCAAGAAGCTTCTAGATTCCACGTTTGTGGATACAATGATTCCGCACTCAGAGGCCTAAATGCTCTTTGTTCATATTGCAGAGAAAAGGGCCTGGAAGGACTCATTTCCAATGCCAGCAGTGTCTCTATGGAGGGGTCAAGGATGGGGGTGAGGGAGAATGTGAACGGAAACTTTCACTTTTTACTTTATCTGCTTTACCATGCATTTTATTTTTTATAGCAGATATTTATTCCACTGAACGTTGCAAACACATTTTTAAAGACCTCACTGAGATCATTCAATCCCACGAAGCAAAAGGGTGCCTGGACATCGCACTGCGGAGGAGGGTTTGGCCAGAACTGATGGTATTCAATTCCCCAATCAGAGCTTTGGGTGTCAGCTGAAGTCACCCTGGGCGTTTGTGTCACCTGCTCTTGTCCCTGCTTCCACAGAGGTGATTTGCAAATGAAGTTCCTTTGCCGACCCGCCCTTGGGGTTGAGGCGTGAGTGGGAGGCTGGAAGAGTAGTGTGGAAGGTGGTCCTGGTGGGCTGGGAAGGGAGCCTGGAGGTGAGGGAGTCAAGGTTAGCCAGCAAGGTGAGAGCTGGAGACACCACACCTCTGATGGGATTCTCCTCCTCTGTCTTTGCCAGACTCCAGTCTAGCACTTTCAAGGCAGAGATCCCCGCCTATAGAACAAGGCAGGTCCTGAGCTTTCTCATCTGGCAGGAGGAGAGTGGCAGGGGCAATGGGGAGAGCTTGCCCTGCCAGGAGGTTGGAGAAGCTCAAAGGTGCAGCGGATTTCTTGCTAAGAAAAACGAGAAACTGGTCTTGACCCCAGTCCTAGCCCAGAGCACTGAGAGAAGCCCAGGGGGAAGAGAACAAGATAAAACTCTGCCTCCAGCCCCCAGTCACTAGGAGACTGAGCAGTTTTCTCAGGGGCCCTGCTGCCCAGCTAATAGCTGTTTTGGGGGGGTTGGGTTTTTTATTTTCCAGTTCATTAAATCTCTCTTCAAAATTCTGGGTTAAAGTGTGCCCTCCATGTAATTTTTCACCTGGTGGGGGGACCAGGGTAGAGAGGAGTGGGGTTTATGTGGTTTGAATCCTGTGTAATTAATGTGTCCTTCTTCCCTCCCCCCAATAAAAGTTACATCATCTTTGGGCATTTTCTCCACGTATATTTTGCAATATACAAATACACAGAATTCTCCTCTGGGTTAGACTTTCCTATGTTTCTAAAGCGTTGACCACCCTTCTCCTTGTCTGAGTTCATTTCTGATGCCTTTCCACTGCTTCTACCATATTTAGCCTCAAATCCTGTACCCAAATATTGAGCCTGGTTCTTTTAGATAGCTCTGTAACTTGATATAATCCCTCAGTTCTGAAACAGACTAGAGCAGTGGGCACATGGCTGTTGACCTCATCAGTGACATCAGATTGGTGACAATGACTGGCCTTTCTCATGGGTTTGGGTGGTCTTGGATTTTTAGATAGTCTCTAATATAAATGCATAGAGTCCTTCCATAGAACACCTACCTCTGACTTATGCCTGTTTCAGGAGAAAAACAAAAGTTGAACTAGTGTTTCATGTCTGGCATCACCCTGGTAGAACCCTCATGGGACTGGAATATCCTGAGGACCAAGGCCCTCACCAGGCAGACTTTCAGCCCAAGGACGAAGGGAGGGATTTAACCTTGGTGAAAAGCCTAATAATAGTTGCCACTCAGACCTATGCCAATCTGCAAGTTCCCAGACCCATTTCTGCTCTGCTTCTCTGCCACACCCCATACAAGCAATAATTTAACCAAAAGCAGACTTGAAAATTGACTATAAAACATCAGAATCAACAAGGTCTTCTGTGCCCCCCACCCCTCAATTCAGCATCACTGTAGCATCTTACCCTGGACAAATAGGTAATAAAGACTCTTTTTTTTTCTTTTTTGGCTTCCTTCTGCATCTCTCTCAGGAAAGCTGAGCTAATTAAAAAATAAAAGTAACCAGCTGGTAGAGATCTTGGATCTGTGCTTTGAAGCCGAGGTAATAAGCCTTTTGAACAAACTGCAAAATAAAGGACAAGGGGAAAATTCAGGCGGACTTTTGCACAGATTCTTTCTTATCATTTCGTGACATGGTTTTCACATCAGATATTTAACAGCCCATCAATCTGATTATGGTACAATTAGTCCCACTTCCAAACCTGATTAGCCACTCTGGCCTTGTTTCTTACAAAGATTAATTTTAGATTTTTCTCAATTAGGATTAAATGTCAACCAAAATGTAGTACATGAAAAGTGTTATTAAAATTATCATAACAACTTATGCTCCCTCCACATTAAAACATGTAACACATTTGCCTACAATGTGTGGCTGAAACCCTTTTCTTCCCAAACTTAAAAGAAAAGCAAAAGATACTGGAACTGAATATGAATGAAACATCTGTCAAGAGCTTTGCAAATCTTGCCCTTCATGCAAAATCAAATTTATCTCCATTGGATTAAGTTTAACTGGTTCAGGTCCACACAGTTGCCAAAGATAAGGTGTTAAACCCCTTTAAGGAACAATAACTTAGGAAATATCCATTGGATTCTTGCACTTTTCTATTTGAACACTCAAATGCCCTTCATGAATTATCAATGAGATTGGACAGCACTGACTTTCCTTGAAAATTATGTGAGATATTCTATTTTCAACCAGAAGCTTAAAAAGTGTGATGAAATCAATGCTTTAAATTAAGTCTGCATAATACCTCAGGAAAAGTTCTCATTAAAGGAACCAACGAGATTGCAAAAAATGAGGAGCAGATTGAAGAAATCCTGGCTCAAATTCTTGATAGACAATAGTTGTTGCTATTCCTCGTTGCCATGGAAGTCTGGTGTCTGAATGATGGCTTAAGAAAAGAAACAAAATGAGAAACACAACTTGCACACTATCAGCCAGAAACTAGCAGAAATCCCCAGTTGCTGGCACTGAAGCTAACCTTGGCATTTATATTCCAAACCAGTTCTAGAGATGAAATTGCAAAGGCAAGGCCTGGGGTTTTAGCTGACAGAAAAATGAATTAGAAACATCTTCAATTTACATTTTGGAAAATGAAGGCAAGTATCAAGAAAAACATTAAAACCATGCTTTTTGGGCTTCCCTGGTGGCACAGTGGTTAAGAATCTGCCTGCCGATGCAGGGGACACGGGTTTGTGCCCCGGTCCGGGAAGATCCCACATGCCGCGGAGTGGCTGGGCCCGTGAGCCATGGCCGCTGAGCCTGCGCGTTCGGAGCCTGTGCTCCGCAACGGGAGAGGCCACAACAGTGAGAGGCCCGCGTACCGCAAAAAAAATTATTTTAAAATCTGTGCTGTTTAAAATTCACGTGGATTTTATACTCTACTCTACAATCTATCTGTTTATTTAAAAAAATAATGTAGCTTTTCTGCCAAACCTTCGAGGGAAATCATTGCACAAAGGCTCTCTGCAAGGTGGGATAGGCCTTTCTTTATGGATTCTCTTTCAGGAATTAGAGCTTCTTAGGAATTAGAAAAAGACTACTTCTCTGTGTGCACACAACCCCCCAGCAAAGATTCCCTCCCTGTTGTTGCTGGAAGCGCTCTTGGGGCATGCTTGGTTTCTGCTCCACTTGCCCCTCAGCCACAGGCCTCGTGCAGGTCACCAAAAATAACTGCAGTCGGGGCTTCCCTGGTGGCGCAGTGGTTAAGAATCCGCCTGCCAATGCAGGGGACACGGGTTCGAGCCCTGGTCCGGGAAGATCCCACATGCCGCAGAGAAACTAAGCCCGTGCGCCACAACTACTGAGCCAGCGGGCCTAGAGCCCGTGTTCCGCAACAAGAGAAGCCACCGCAACGAAGGGTAGCCCCCGCTCGCCACAACTACAGAAAGCCCACGCACAGCAACAAAGACCCAATGCAGCCAAAAATAAATAAATTTTATTTAAAAAAAATTAAAAATAACTGAAGCTTTTAGGAGTCAGGGAGCTTCCCTGGTGCCTCTGAAATCCCTCCACAGGGGCAGCTGTCTTCTCTGGCACCCACAGTAGACCTTGTTCTGGGCATTCCTAGACCAATATCATGGATTACTTTTGGGTCTTCCCTCATTGTTATGAAACTCTCTACCGCAGAAGTTAAGTCTCTTTTTGCCCAGTTGTTTTTAGCCCTGACCCTAAAGCAATCTTACTTTTATTTTCTTCACTTATCACTTGTTGGCAGAAAAATGCTTTTCTCATTTACCTCTTAACTGAAGTCCTTTATCCCCTCACTGTCCCCCCTTTTATTCTTTTCTTCCTAGAAACTTCTTTTCTCTTGCCATCCCCCAATGCCCCCTCCAAGGGAAGAGAGCCGGCTTTCACCTTTGAGCATTTACCAGAAGTCTCTGTGTCAGGTGCCTTGGGAGGGGGCGCTGGCTCTTTCAGGCGGCTGTGGAAGCCTCAGGCCTTTTCCTGGGCAAAGGTCACAAAGAAGGCCAACCAAGAGTAACTGGGTTTCGGGGAAAGCCTAGAAGCCCTAGAAAGCCCTTCCAGACAGTTCTACCCACTGTTGCCATAGATATCAGAAATAAATTCTTTAGCACTGATATGCATAAGACTCTGTCAAATACTGTTTTGAATTACAAATGAAGAGTGTTCCAGTATACCTTACCAAACACATATGTTAAAAATGGCAGGGCTTCCCTGGTGGCACAGTAGTTGAGAGTCTGCCTGCCGATGCAGGGGACACAGGTTCGTGCCCCAGTCCAGGAGGATCCCACATGCCGCGGAGCAGCTGGGCCCGTGAGCCATGGCTGCTGAGCCTGTGCGTCCGGAGCCTGTGCTCCGCAACGGGAGAGGCCACAACAGTGAGAGGCCCGCGTACCACAAAAAAAAAAAAAAATGGCAAAGAGTAGAGTTGAGATAATTTAGAAATTTTTGTGACAATTTTGCAAACAATTTGTTAGTACAGGTTTGAGGGGGCGTGTAGAAAGAGTTCCAGAATACACCACTGTGGCAGAAAAATTATTTTGAGCAGAAGCCATTTGAGTTCCTGAAATCTCTTATCTGCCTCAAAGAAGAGCCAAAGAAGTAAAGAAATTCAACTGTCATAAATCCCTTCCCCCAGGAGCAACTGGAGATGAGAAGTCTCACAACACACTTAAACAGACATTGTCACAAAATGATCACATCTCCCGTCGACTCTCCTGAGGGCTCATTTTATCTTTCCAGAAAGTCATGTTTTCCTGTAAATGTTGCTCTCCCTCTCCCCTTCCCCTACTAAGAGGGTATATAAGCCCCAATTTTTTTTTAACTGTCCCTTTGAGTCACATTTTTCTGTGAACTCCTGTACATACATTAATAATAATATGTGATTAACAGGGAACTATACTCAATATTCTGTGATAAATCATAATGGAAAAGAATATGGGGGCTTCCTTGGTGGCGCAGTAGTTAAGAATCCACCTGCCAATGCAGGCGACACAGGTTCAAGCCCTGGTCCAGGAAGATCCCATGTGCCGCGGAGCAGCTAAGCCCATGAGCCACAACTACTGAGCCCACATGCCACAGCTAATGAAGCCCGCCCGTGCTCAGCAACAAGAGAAGCCACCACAATGAGAAGCCCCCGCACTGCAATGAAGAGTAGCCCTCGCTCGCAGCAACTAGAGAAAGCCCGCGTGCAGCAATGAAGACCCAACACAGACAAAAATAAATAAATAAATTTTAAAAATACATATAAAAAAATTAAAGAATATGAAAAAGAATGTATATATATGTATAACCGAATCACTTTGCTGTACAGTAGAAATTAACACATTGTAAATCAACTATACATCAATAAAACAAATTTTTAAAAAAATAATATGTGATTAAATTTTGTCTTACCTCTTGCTAATCTGTCTTTTATCAGTTTAATTTGCAGGTCTCCAAGAACAAAACCTAAGAGTTTAGAGGAAAAGTGTTTCCTCCTGGACAAGGGTTTGGAGTAGATTAAGGGGAGAGAAAATGCTGGCTGCTTAGTTACTCTAAGATATATAATATTTTGCAAAGCATAAGCAAGTATAAAGTTGAAAGATTCCTTGGTATCTTTATAACATAAACTTTATACAAATCATGCAAATCGTGATGTCTTTATACTGTCCTTCAAGTTATTTCTGGTATGTTACATTTCGCATAACACCTCCATTAAGCTTGACTTCTTGATTAGAAAGCAAAACGAGAGAAAAAGGAGTGTATTAAGGTGTTAAGACTGGACCTCAAAAATCCAGGATCTGAAATTGGAGAAGAGCAATATTACTTCCCACTGAAAGATTATATAAATACTATTGTCTAACCTTTTAATACACATAATATTTATTTTGATAATTATATTAACTTTAAAAAAATTTAAACTAGTTATTGTTAAAAATGTGCAAAATACTCTTGGTAAAACATTTAGACAGCAAGCAAAATGAATGAACCAAACAACTGGATGAATCTCAACAATTCAGTAAATAGTAACTAGCAAACACAAATGCCAAAATTTTACATGAAATATTATTCCTCTTTCATAAAATTTAAGACAATGACAATAAAGATACATAATTTTTAGGAATCCATTTGCTGCAATAAAACTCTATAAAAAGGAAAGCAAGAGAAAGATTAATTCCCAACAAAGATGATAAAGTCTGAGGCAGTGGCAGGGGGATGAGATGGAATGAGAGAACCATATGGTTACATGTAAATTATTAGAAAGATCATAGCTTTTTTGTTTGCGATGGTGGCTTCACAGGTACTTACTGCAGTATTTAATAATAAAAGGGAAAAAAGAAATTGAAAAAGTTCAGGAATGGATAAGTATATAAAGCATATTGGATCTCCAGTCCAATACCCCAGAAGTATCCACTGAATCAGTTTCTTATACATCCTTCCAAATTTTTTCATCTTAGTATTTGAAAGCATATTCTGATTTCCTAATTTAAAAGCAAGAAATAGCCTGCAAGCTTACTCCCAGGGAAAACAAGTGAGGTCGTGAGTGAAGTTGCTGGTGTTAACAGTGACCGCAGGAAGGGCCTCTTGGGTAACTTGTACTATGGACAGTATAGTAAAGGCTTTGAAAAAGCAGAGTAAAGTCTTAAGCAATGGGCCTGAAAACTATTAGTAATGGAAACCCACAGCTTCCTCCTAGCTCAACCCAGGCGGCTCTCCCCTCAGAGCCACGGGACAGACAAGTATTAAATGTTTTCTGTCTGCCCTGAATTCCTAATATTAGACTAGAGCAATCAGTGGGGCTGGTGAGGGCAGAGGGCTCTGAACAGAGTCCTCAATGTCTCCATCCTCTAGAAAACCACAGATTTCTCAGGGTCCAGAATCCAACAGAGGAGGGTTGGGAGCTTCTCTTTTTTGTAAGAGAACTGGATATAAAAACTTTGTAGGTCTAGACCCCAAACGGGAAAAACATTTTAATACTTTATTCACAATCTGTTCCTGGGACAAAGGTCAACTTAGTCTTCTCAGATGGAGACCACAGCTCTCAATCTCCAAGCAAGCTACCTCTTTAGCTCCTGCAAAGAAAACGTCACCCAGTCTGTTCCCCAAACCGTCTACTTCCTCAATCTCACCACAGATCTCACACCCCAACTTGACCTGCACATGCAGAAATTGGGCAGGAAGTAGAGATGAAAGAGGAAATTATATCCCTCACAGTTGCATCGAGGGACTTCACTGTCATTGCCTGATTCAGGATGGTGGTATTCTACACCATCGCCACTGTCCCTCTTCACCAACTGGGTTGCCGCCATTTCTTCAATGAGCAATTAGATTTCATTAACATTTCACCCCACATTTGGACTGTAACCAGTAGTGTGCTGGTAAATGCTTAACAACTGGCTCCATGGAGGAAAAGAATCAGGAACATTTGTTGATCTCCGTGGTGTAAATACTCCCACCACGGCCGATATCAGGCTACCTATATGATGTCACTGAAGGCAGAGCTGGGAAATGATACATGCGATCAGCTCTCACGAGCTGGTTTGAGCAGGCTCCCTTATACCACTAACTCTAATACTTCCATTATAGTTTATTATTATTTGGGTAGGTAGCTCTACAAGTGGCCAATATTTTACAGCCATGCCCCAGTTTCTTTATTTTCTAACATGGGAAAATAAGACCCACTTCTCCAGAATATAGTGAGAATCCAAATGATGGGCACATAAAGTTTTCAATTCATGTCAGTCTTGCTTCCCTCATCTCCTTTTCTTCTCACATTGCACCTTTATTCCTTTCCCTCATTGTGAAGACACAATCCCATCAGGGACCTAAGTTCAAGGAAGGGCCCCTGGAGCCCAGGAGATGGAGAAGGGCTCCAGTTGATGGCCAGCTGGAATCCCAAGAGGACATTTTCTCATAGAAAGATGCTAGGGGACTCTATATAACATTGAGGTCTACGCCATGAATGGGTCTCCCTATAATGGGTTCTGCTTGTGTTTGGCATTCTCCCTAATGGTGCCCTTGGGGATCCTTGTGGAAATGGACAATGGGTCCTATCTGGTGACAGAGCCTACACAACAGTGAGTTCCACATGGTGGTGTATCTTACAACAGCACTGGCACCATACTGTACCATAGATATGACATAGGTTAAGAGGTGTTTGTGGGGTTGTCCACTTCCTATGGAAGGCATTTCTGTGGGAAAATGCATTCCCAATTCCAAATTTATTCAACCCATATTGAATTCAAGCTGTTAATATTTGGGGGGCTATAGAGCAGAAGAAGAACTACAATCCTGCAGCCTGTGGAACAAAAACTACATTCACAGAAGATAGACAAGATGAAAAGGCAGAGGGCTATATACCAGATGAAGGAACAAGATAAAACCCCAGAAAAACAACTAAATGAAGTACAGATAGGCAACCTTCCAGAAAAAGAATTCAGAATAATGATAGTGAAGATGATCCAGGACCTCAGAAAAAGAATGGAGGCAAAGATCGAGAAGATGCAAGAAATGTTTAACAAAGACCTAGAGGAATTAAAGAACAAAAAAACAGAGATGAGCAATACAATAACTGAAATGAAAACTACACTAGAAGTAATCAATAGCAGAATAACTGAGGCAGAAGAACGGATAAGTGACCTGGAAGACAG
>NC_041223.1:53717876-53718665 GCF_002837175.3 Physeter macrocephalus | reverse complement strand
CCGAGACACAGAGTAATCAAATTGGCAAAAATTAAAGGCAAAGAAAAATTATTGAAAGCAGCAAGGGAAAAATGACAAATAACATACAAGGGAACTCCCATAAGGTTAACAGCTGATTTCTCAGTAGAAACTCTACAAGCCAGAAGGGAGTGCCATGATATATTTAAAGTGATGAAAGGTTAGAACCTACAACGAAGATTACTCTACCCCGCAAGGATCTCATTCAGATTTGATGGAGGAATCAAAAGCTTTACAGACAAGCAAAAGCTAAGAGAATTCAGCACCACCAAACCAGCTCTACAACAAATGCTAAAGGAACTTCTCTAAGTGGGGAACACAAAAGAAGAAAAGGACCTACAAAAACAAACCCAAAACAATTAAGAAAATGGTCAGAGGAACATACATATCGATAATTACATTAAACCTAAATGGATTAAATGCTCCAACCAAAAGACACAGGCTTGCTGAATGGATAAAAAAACAAGACCCATATATATGCTGTCTACAAGAAACCCACTTCAAACCTAGGGACACATACAGACTGAAAGTGATGGGATGGAAAAGATATTCCATGCAAATGGAAATCAAAAGAAAGCTGGAGTAGCTATACTCATATGAGATGAAATAGACTTTAAAATAAAGAATGTTACAAGAGACAAGGAAGGACACTACATAATCATCAAGGGATCAATCCAAGAAGAAGATATAACAATTATAAATATATATGCACCCAACATAGGAGCACCTCAATACATAAGGCAACTGCTAACACCTATAAAAGAGGAAATC
>NC_041223.1:53717374-53717783 GCF_002837175.3 Physeter macrocephalus | reverse complement strand
AATAGTGGGGGACTTTAACACCTCACTTACACCAATGGACAGATCATCGAAAATGAAAATAAATAAGGAAACAGAAGCTTTAAATGACACAATCGACCATATAGATTTAATTGATATTTATAGGACATTCCATCCAAAAATAGCAGATTATACTTTCTTCTCAAGTGCTCACAGAACATTCTCCAGGATAGATCACATCTTGGGTCACAAATCAAGCCTCAGTAAATTTAAGAAAAATGAAATCATATCAAGCATCTTTTCTTACCACAATGCTATGAGATTAGAAATGAATTACCGGGGAAAAAAAGTAAAAAACACAAACACATGGAGGCTAAACAATACGGTACTAAATAACCAAGAGATCACTGAAGAAATCAAAGAGGAAATCAAAAAATACCTAGAGACAAAT
>NC_041223.1:53716020-53716344 GCF_002837175.3 Physeter macrocephalus | reverse complement strand
CCATTTACCATTGCAACAAAAAGAATAAAATACCTAGGAATAAACCTACCTAGGGAGACAAAAGATGTGTATGCAGAAAATTATAAGACACTGTTGAAAGAAATTAAAGATGATTTCAGCAGATGGAGAGATATACCATGTTCTTGGATTGGAAGAATCAATATTGTGAAAATGACTATATTACACAAAGCAATCTACAGATTCAATGCAATCCCTATCAAATTACCAATGGCATTTTTTACAGAACTAGAACAAATCATCTTAAAATTTGTATGGAGACACAAAAGACCCCGAATAGCCAAAGCAGTCTTGAGGGAAAAAAAC
>NC_041223.1:53703324-53715625 GCF_002837175.3 Physeter macrocephalus | reverse complement strand
AAAGCTTTTGCACAGCAAAGGAAACCATAAACAAGACGAAAAGACAACCCTCAGAATGGGAGAAAATATTCACAAACGAATCAACGGACAAAGGATTAATCTCCAAAATATATAAACAGCTCATGCAGCTCAATATTAAAGAAACAAACAACCCAATCCAAAAATTGGCGGAAGACCTAAATGGACATTTCTCTAAAGAAGACATATAGATGACCAAGAAGCACATGAAAAGCTGCTCAGCATCACTAATTATTAGAGAAATGCAGATTAAAAGTACAATGAAGTATCACCTCATACCAGTTAGAATGGGCTTCATCAGAAAATCTACAAACAACAAAGGCTGGAGAGGGTGCGGAGAAAAGGGAAACCTCTTGCACTGTTGGTGGGAATGTAAATTGATACAGCCACTATGGAGAACAGTATGGAGGTTCCTTAAAAAACTAAAAATAGAATTACCATATGATCCAGCAATCCCACTACTGGGCATATACCCAGAGAAAACCATAATTCAAAAAGACACATGCACCCCAATGTTCATTGCAGCACTATTTACAATAGCCAGGTCATGGAAGCAACCTAAATGCCCATCAACAGATGAATGGATAAAGAAGTTGTGGTACATATATACAATGGAATATTACTCAGCCTTAAAAAGGAACAAAATTGAGTCATTTGTTGAGACCTGAATGGATCTAGAGAGTGTCATACAGAGTGAAGTAAGTCAGAAAGAGAAAAACAAATATCGTATATTAACACATGTATGTGGAACCTAGAAAAATGGTACAGATGAACTGGTTTGCAGGGCAGCTGTTGAGACACAGATGTAGAGAACAAACATATGGACACCAAGGGGGGAAAACCGCAGTGGGGTGGGGATGGTGGGATGAACTGGGTGATTGGGATTGACATGTATACACTGATGTGTATAAAATGGATGACTAATAAGAACCTGCAGTATAAAAGAAACAAACAAGCAAACAAACAAAACAACTGATACTAAACTTTCTTTGGGTTATTTGTATGGAAATATGTTAATATAAATGTTTCAGACATTAAATGAAATTTCTAAAAATCTTATATGTTCTGGTATAATGTTATAAGTCATAATTCTAGTTATTACTTTAAATTGTATATCTCAGAAATAACTAAATTTCCTTGTCAATTGCATTATTATGAACTTTCCTCAAATCTTTAACCGTGGTCATTTTTAAGTCTTTTGTCATTTACAGATAGTTCTGGGTGCACTCTGATGCTTTTGCAAATATGTTCCTATAAAAGGGTTTCATCTTCGAGGAATTCATGGAAAAGACTCTGACAAGTACAGGTTTCTGATAACTGACTATACTGCTGAACTGAATGAATAAGCATTTTCAGAACTCTAATGGAAAACTGATGAACTCATAAAAGTGCTAACAAAAGATCAAGATGAAAAAAAATTAATTACATGGGACTGAGTGAACTGATGAGGATGATTATAATTTTTGTGACTTTCTGTTTGAATTAAAAAGAAAAAATCCCACAAGGACTCAGAAGCAAAAAATATACAAATCAATTTTTACTGCAAAGTAAAGGAGTTGTTACAGTGGAGGATTACTGGACTGAATGTCAATATTATGACATAGTATGTGTGTGTTTCGTGTTTGGTAATTGCAATCATTGTTGCTTTTGTTGTGGTCATCCATTTACAATGCTTGGTGTCAGTCTATTTATCTCTTGTAAAAATAAAATAAAGTGTGTGTGTGTGAAAAAAAATATTTGGGGGGCTATATAAAAATACAAGCACTGTGCTAACAAATAGATATCATAGGAGGTTTAAAAAATCTTCCTCCTCTAATAATGAAGTTATACCTCTTTTTCTTTACAGTCAAGTTTCTAGAAAGAGCGGAATTGCCTTCCCCTTCCTCAACTGCCCACACAGTCACGTTTCTCTCCATCAAATTTCCTGACACAGCTCTGGTAGAAATCACCCAAGGCTTCTGAAGTGGTTTTGAAAATATATCCACAAATTCTTTGATACTTCTCCCCTAAAGGGGTGGAGTGTAATTCCCCTCTTCTTGAGTGTGGGCTGTACTTACTGACTTGCTTCAAGTGAACAGAAAATGGCACAAATGGTGGGTTATCACTTCCAAGATTAGGTTGTAAAGAGACTACAGTTCTGTCCTGGATCACCTGCCATGCAGAAAGTTACAGATGTACCTCAGAGATAATATGAGTTTGGTTTCAGACCACCACAATAAAGCAAACACCAAATAAAGTCACATGAATTTTTTGGTTTCCAGTGCATATAAAAGTTATGTTTATACTATACTATAGTCTATTAAGTGTGAAATAGCATTATGTCTTTTAAAAGTACATACCTTAATTAAAAAATACTTCATTGCTAAATAAAAATTGCTAACCATCATCAGAGCCTTCAGTGAGTCATGATCTTTTTGCTGGTGGAGGATGTTGATGGCTGCTGACTGATCAGGGTGGTACTTACTGAAGGCTGGGGTAGCTGTGGCAATCTATTAAAATAAGACAATAATGAAATTTGCCTCATCAATTGACTCTTCCTTTCATGAACGATTTCTCTGTAGCATGCAATGCTGTTTGGCAACATTTTACCCACAGTAGAACTTCTTTCAAAATTGGAGTCAATCCTCTCAAACCCTGCCACAGCTTTGTAAACTAAGTTTATGTGATATTCAAAATCTTTGGTTGTCTTCTCAACAATCTTCACAGAATCTTCACCAGGAATAGCTTCCATCTCAAGAAACCACTCTCTTTGCTCATGTGTAAGAAGCAATTCCTCATCTGTGAAAGTTTTATCCTAAGACTGCAGCAATTCAATCAAATCTTCAGGCTCCACTTCTTTTGTTTTTTTGTGTGTGTGTGGTACACGGGCCTCTCACTGCCGTGGTCTCTCCCATTGCGGAGCACAGGCTCAGGACGCACAGGCTCAGAGGCCATAGCTCACGGGCCCAGCCGCTCCGCGGCACGTGGGATCTTCCCGGACTGGGGCACGAACCCGTGTCCCCTGCGCCGGCAGGCGGACTCTCAACCACTGCACTGCCAGGGAAGCCCCCAGGCTCCACTTCTGATTCTAGTTCTCTTGCTATTTCCACCACATCTGCAGTTACTTACTCCACTGAGGTCTTGAACCCCTCAAAGTTATTCATGAGGATTAGAAATCAACTTCTTCCAAACTCCTGTTAATGTTGATATTTTGACCTCTCCCCATGATTCATGAATGTTCTTAATGGCATCTAGAACAGTGAATCCTTTCCAGAATCTTTTCAATTTACTTTGCCCAGATCTATCAGAGGAATCATTGTCTATGGCAGCTACAGACTTACAGAATGTATTTCTTAAATCATAAGACTTGAAAGTCAAAATTACTCCTTGATCCACAGGCTGCAGAGCAGATATTTTGTTAGCAGGCATGAAAACAACATTAATCTCATTGTACAGTACATCTCCATCAGAGCTCTCAGGTGACCAGGTGTATTGTCAATGAGCAGTAACATTTTGCAAGGAATCTTTTTTTTCTGAGAAGTAGGTCACAACAGTGGCTTAAAATATTCAGCAAAACATGTTGTAAATAAATGTGCTGTCATCCAGTCTTTATTGTTACATTTATAGAGTACAGGCAGAGTAGATTTAGCATAATTCTTAAGGGCCATAGGATTCTCAGAATAATAAACGAGCATTGCCTTCAATTTAAAATTACCAGCTGTATTAGTCCCTAGCAAGAGAGTTAGCCTGCCCTTGGAAGCTTTGAAGCCAGGAATTGACTTCTCCTCTATAGCTATGAAAATCCTAAATGGCATCTTCTTCCAATATGAGGCTGTTTCATCTACAGTGAAAACCTAGCGTTTGGTGTAGCCACCTTTATTAATTATCTTAGCTAGACCTTCTGGATAATTTGCTGCAGCTTCTACATCAGCACTTGCTGGTTCACCTTGCACTTTTATGTTATGGAGATGGCTTCTTTCCTTAAAACTCATGAACCAACGTCTGCTAGCTTTAAACTTTTATTCAGCTTCTTCACTTCTCCCAATCTTCATAGAATTGAAGAGAGTTAGGACCATGTTTTGGATTAGGTTTTGGCTTAAGGGAATGTTGTGGCTGGTTTGATCTTCCATCCAGACCACTAAAACTTTCTCCATATCAGCAATAAGGCTGTTTTGCTTTCTTTATCATTTGTGTGTTCACTGAAGTAGCACTTTTAATTTCCTTCAAGAACTTTTCCTTTGCATTCACAACTTAGCTAACTGGTTCGAGGCTAAAGTCACATCTCGGCTTTTGACATGCCTTCCTCACTGAGCTTAATCATTTCTAGTGCTTGATTTAAAATGACAGGGCTTCCCTGGTGGCGCAGTGGTTGAGAATCCGCCTGCCGACGCAGGGGACACAGGTTCGTGTCCCGGTCCGGGAAGATCCCACATGCCACGGAGCGGCTGGGCCTGTGAGCCATGGCCACTGAGCCTGCGCGTCCGGAGCCTGTGCTCCGCAACGGGAGAGGCCGCAACAGTGAGAGTCCCGCGTACGGCAAAAAAAAAAAAAAAAATTAAAAAAATTTAAAATAAATAAAATAAAATAAAATGACAGACGTGCAAGTCTTCCTTTTACTTGAACACCTTAGAGGCCATTGTAGCCTAATTTTAATATTGTGTCTCAGGGAAAAGGGAGGCCCCAGGAGAGGGAGAGAGATGGGGGAATGGCCAGTGGGTGGAGCAGCCAGAACACACATGTTTATAGATTAAGTTCACTGTCTGATATACAGGCACAGTTTGTGTCACTTCAAAACAATTACAACAGTAACAGCAAAGGTCACTGATGACAGGTCACCATAACAAATAAAATAGTAATGAAAAAGTTTGAAATATTGTGAGAATTACCAAAATGTGACACAGAGATACAAAGTGAGCCAATGCTGTTGGGAAAACGGTGCTGATAGACTTGTTTGAAGAGGGTTGCCACATACCTTCAATTTGTAAAAAACGCAATATCTGCAAAGCACAATAAAATGAGGTGTGCCTGTATGTGTTGAGCAGTCCCTTAGAGAGGCCCACAGGGAAGGACCTGAAGCCTCCAGCCAAGAGCCATGTGAGTAGCCATCTTGGAAGTTGATCCTCAGGCCCAGTGAAACCTTCAGAGGCTGTAGCCCTGACAACTTGACCACAAACCCATGAGAGACCCTGAGCCAGAACGACCCAGCTAAGCCAATTCTGGATTCCTGACCCTCAGAAACTGCATAACATATTAAATGTTTGTTGTTTTAAGTTGCTAAATTTTGGGGTGATTCATTATACGGTAACGGATAACTCAGTAATGACATGCAGTAAGTGTATCTAAATAAGATAAACAGTAGTAGATAACTAAGCTTTCTAGGGTACAAATCCTATGACTGTGTTTTTTTCCTTTACTTGACTCAAGTTCCGTTATACATGACACTTTTTTTCTTTTTCCCATTCCCTTCTAGAATCGTGAATCACTCTGCTCCCTTATCTTCTGTATAGTCCCACCTCTCATATGAACCTTTCTTGGCCTTCTCCTCCTTGGGGTTCCCACAGTTCTGTCTTGACCTTATTATTTTCTCACTTTACATGTACTGCCTCATCCACTCTCATGATTTTGATTAACACTTGTATTCTTTTGAAGGCAGATGACAACTCAAACTCTCAGAAGCAGATGAAGAACATATTGCCTCATATATACTGGATGAAGGGTCGGGGCCCGGGTTGGCTAGGGGAGCTCACAGAATTCTTACAAGATCTGCAAGAATTTGGCCCCAGGGGCTAGAACCCAAGACTCAATACTACCAGGACATTTTATCTCTGATCACTTCTTATCACCACTTGCTTTGGTTTCTCTTTGAGCGCTTGCCACATTCTTTTCCTGCTACAGACAGACTCTGTCTACAGGCTGAAGAAGACAGCACCATAACTGTCAGCCCCACTGAGACCACACAAAGTGGCAGAGAAGTAGTTCCGCAAAAGAAGGGATGACAGTCAGATAGAAATGTCCTACACCCACCACCCTGGGGGATGGATGGTTGACTCCATCACTGGCCTAGTGCTGTTTCCTGAACTCCAGACCTGTGCACCAACTGGTTCCCAGACATCTCCAGTTGGATAGACATTGGATACTACATTAGTTTGCTAGGGCTGCCATAACAAAGTACCAAAAACTGGTTGGCTTTGAAAAATGAAATTTATTGTCTCACATTTATGAAGGTCAGAAATCCAAAATCAAGCTGCTGACAGGGCCCTGCTCCCTCTGAAGGTGCTGGGGAATAACGTGTCTCAGGTTTCTCTCCTAGTTTTTGGTAGTTCCTTGGCTTACAGATGCATCTCCCCAATCTCTGCCTTCATCTTCACATGGTGTTCTCCTTGTGTGCATGTCTGTCTCCGTGTCCAAATTTCCCCTTTTTATCAGGGCATAGTCATATTGGGTTAGGACCTATTCTCATGACCTCATCTTAACTTGATTACACCTGCAAAGATCTCGTATCCAAATAAGGTCACACACTGCTGGACTTGGGGTTAGGAGTTCAATATATGAATTTCAGAGGGACACAACTGAATCCATAACAGGCACTGTAAGAACTCTAATAGAGAATGTATTGTCTTTGCCAGTTCTTATCTCCCTGTCCCCTAAATTGGTTCCTTTCCCCATATATGTTGTCCTGGTTATAGATAACATTACATACCCTGTCATCCAAACCAAAGAACTAGGAGTCGTTTTTCTTCTGTATTCAATCTTCATTAAGTCCTGCCATGGCTACACCTTAAATGTCTCTTAAATAGGTCCCTCCCTCTCCAATCCCAGGGTGACACTACTTTAGCTCAGTTTCTTAATACTTAATACTTCATGTCTTGATGTTACAAACATCTCCTAAATGGTCTCTTTACATCCATTTTTGGCTCAGTGTTCAGCCCACTCCACTCCCTCCCCTACCACCAATCCATCCAATACACAGAAGCCTGTGTGATCTGTCAAAAAATAAAATTATTGGGCTTCCCTAGTGGCGCAGCGGTTGAGAGTCCGCCTGCCGATGCAGGGGACATGGGTTCGTGCCCCGGTCCGGGAGGATCCCACATGCCGTGGAGTGGCTGGGCCCGTGAGCCAGCGCGTCCAGAGCCTGTGCTCCGCAACGGGAGAGGCCACAACAGTGAGAGGCCCGTGTACCACAAAAATAAATAAATAAAAATTAAAAAAAAATTAAATTGTTATTTTTTAACCACTTCAGAACTTTTTCAAAAAGTCCCAATAAATAAAGACAAAGCACAAAGTTCTTAGTAAAGCCCCACGGCTGGCCCTGATACTGTGATCCCTTCACGGTCTCCCTTCTGGCCATTCTTCTCTTTAACCTTCAACCCGACTGAAATGGCTGCAGTTCCCCTAAGATCAGGCCTCTGTTCCTCCCCACCATTTACCTGTCAAAAGCTTCCTCACTCTTTAAGGCTCAGCTCAAGAACTTTCTCTGGGAAGCCTTCTGTCTAGTCTGTTTAGGCTGCTGTAACAAAAAAGCCATAGACTGGGTGGCTTAAACAACAAACATTTATTTCTCACATTTCTGGAGACTGCAAAGTACAAGATCAAGGAGCCAGCAAATCCGTGTCTGGTAAGAGCCCACTTCCTGGCTTGTAGTGTGAAAGGAAAATCAAAATGGAGTCCGTATTACTAAGAGAGCTCTGTAAAATGGAACTAGAAGGGCATTGAGGAAGTGTGCACATCTCAGCCTGGATGCTGGATGGATTCTGACCTTTTGATACCTACTGTGCTAACAAAGGTATCCAGCACAGCTGACAGAAACTCAAGACACTTATCCAACCTTTACCCTAAGACAACTTGTCATGGCCACCCCTTAAGGACAAATATTTCCTTTCTTGCATCAGAGCACAACTTCATGGCTTTTGCCTTTATAAGCCCCTAGCTCTGTCTCTACCCCAGAACACTCTTTCAGTATTACCCAAATCTGTGTCTCCCGAATTGCAATTCTTTTTTTTTTTAAGAATTTTTTTTATGTGGACCATTTTTTAAAATTAATTAATTAATTAATTTTTTTTTTTTTTTTAAATTTTTTTTGGTATGCGGGCCTCCCTCTGTTGTGGCCTCTCCCGTTGCGGAGCACAGGCTCCGGACGCGCAGGCCCAGCGGCCATGGCTCACGGGCCCAGCCGCTCCGCGGCACGTGGGATCCTCCCAGACCGGGGCGTGAACCCGGTTCCCCTGCATCGGCAGGCGGACGCGCAACCACTGCGCCACCAGGGAAGCCCTAATTTATTTATTTTTATATTTATTTTTGGCTGTGTCGGGTCTTCGTTTCTGTGTGAGAGTTTTCTCTGGTTGCGGCAAGTGGGGGCCACTCTTCATCGCGGTGCGCGGGCCTCTCACTGTCGCGGCCTCTCTTGTTGCAGAGCACAGGCTCCAGACGTGCAGGCTCAGTAGTTGTGGTGCATGGGCCCAGTTGCTCCTCGGCATGTGGGATCTTCCCAGACCAGGGCTCGAACCCATGTCCCCTGCATTGGCAGGCAGATTCTCAACCACTGTGCTACCAGGGAAGCCCCCGAATTGCAATTCTTAAGACCTCAAATTTTAAATTTTAGGACACCCAGCTAGTGTCTGACAATTGCTTGTTGGTGTGGGAAAACTCCCCCTTCTTCATTAGAATTGGAGTCAGAATTCTTTTAGGCATTGATCCCGCTGGGCAGCGGTGGGTGAAGTGCTAGATGCCAGCCAAGTGGGTGGCAACTGTGGGTGGACCCGCTGGCAGAGGCCCTGTCGCAGGCAGTTGGCAGGCAATGATGACTTGGCTCCCATCAGGCTCCTGGTCCAGGACAGTGTCCTGGCTGAGGCCCTCTGCTAGGTCCTTTCACCCAACTCTTCCCAGCAGGAGGCCCCCTCCTTTCATGGGCTACAACAAAACAAACCAGCTAAGTGCCAGTCATAGAGGAGTTGGAATATTCAGTTCCAACTAATAGTTGGAACTTCCTAGCATAAGCTAGGAAGGACAGGGACTGTGTCTTCAGCTTTGTAGACCCAGCACCAAGCACAGGGAGGGACACATAGAGGGTGATAATACCAGCAACTTCCATTTATTGAGCACTAGTCATGTGCCAGACACTGCTAGAAGCTTAAGGAGTACTCAATCTTTTAATCTTCACAACGGTTTTATGAAGTTAGGTCTATCATTATCTCCATTGCATAGACGGGTGTACTGGGGCACAGAGAGCTCAAGGAACTTGCCCAAGGTTGCACACCTAGTAAGAGGTAGACCAGGGATTTGAACCCGGGCTATCTGGCTCCAGAGCCCACAGTCTTAGCTTTTATACTCTATGGCCCATCAAGTAATATGATTAATCTTTGTTAATAACATTAAGATGTTAATATCCCATTTTATTTCAGTACACACAAAATCGCTTTTGGGGCCCCTGGAAGGTCACCTCAAGGCTGTAATTCTCCATCCTCTAAAGCAGCTGAAACGTGAAACCACTGTCTGGGCAGCACAGGCCACAAGGACTAAGAAGCCATAGAAAGAGATTGGTCTAGAAGGTAGAGTAGGAAGACCCTGAGCTCAGCTCCTCTCACAAGCACACCAAAATTACAACTATTTACAGAACAACCATCGATGAAAAAGACTGGAACTTGCCAGAAAATATCTTCTACGACTAAAGATATAAAGAAGGAACCACGATAAGTTGGGTAGGAGATGGAAAGATGCGGTATAGTCAAGACCACACCCCCAGGGTGGGCCCTCCATCAAAGAGAGGATAATCACAATTGCAGAGATTCTCCCCAGGGAGCAAGGGGTCCAAGCTCCACACTGGGCTCCCCAGCTCGGGGGTCCTGCACCAGGAAGACAAGCCCTCAGATGTATGCAAGGCTTTGAAGGCCAGTGAGGCTTTTACGTTCAGGAGAGCCAGAGGCCTGTGGGAAATAGAGACTCCACTCTTAAAGGGCTCACACAAAACCTCACACGCTCTGGACCCAGGGCAGAGGCAGTCATTTGAAAGGAGTCTGGGTCAGACTGACATTCTGATCTTAGAGAGTCTCGCAGAGAGGCAGGAAGCAACTGGAGCTCACCCTGGAGACGCAGACACTGGCAGAAGCCATTCTGGGGAACTCCTTCTAACACGTGGACACTGGTGCCGGCAGGAGCCATCTTGGAATCCTCCCTTTAGCTTATTAGTACCAGAATCAGCCTCACCCTCGACCAACAGCCTGTAGGCCCCAGACGCCTTAGGCCAAGCAACTCACTGGGTAGGGCTGTGTCCCCCCCCCACCAGCAGACAGGCTGCCTCAAGACCCTCTGAGCCTACAGCCACTCCTGCCCAACAGAGGGCCCAAACCTGGCCCCGCACACCAGTGTGCAGGCTTTAGATCCAGGGCCCCCAGGGCCCTGCAGCCAGAGACTCTGGGTCTCAGCTCCACCCACCAGTGAGCCTGCTCTAGCCTCGAGACCAGCCTCACGCACCAGTAGGTGGACCCCACTGGCAGGACGACTGCAGCCACAGCCCCCCACCAGCGGGCCAGCACCAGCCCTAGGACTGGCTGGGCCCTAGCACCACCCACCAGCCAGCCAGCACAAGCTTCGAGACACCCTGGACCCCACTGCCACCTGTGTCAGGAACAGGCCCCATCCACCGGCAATCCAACAGCAGCTCTGGGACCACGGGGCCCTGCAGCCAGACCTCAGGATACAGCTCTGCCCACCAGTGGGCCACCACTAGCCCCAGGACCTGACTTTACTCACCAGTGGGTGGGCACCAGCCCCAAGGTCTCCTGGAGCCCATCTCCACCAACCAGTGAGCCAGCACTAGCCCTGCCCCCCACCAGTGGTTCCATAGCCAGCTCCCTTGTGACCCAGCCCTGCCAACCAGCAGCCAGTTGCCTCTGCATAATGCAGGGCCTGGCACCAACCGGACCAGGGAACAAGCAAGCCTACCAGATAGATCACCCACATAATCAGCCCACCACAGCAGAAGGACCCACACAACTCACACGGGGGCACTCCCATAGCTCTGGTAACGAGAGGGGAGTGCACTTCTCACAGGATACAAACTAGTATGTATAAAATAAATAAGCTACAAGGATATATTGTACAGCACAGGGAATAGAGCCAATCTTTTATAATACCTGTAAGTGGAATATAACCTTTAAAATTTGTGAATCACTATGTTGCACATCTGAAATTTATATAATACTACAAATCAACTATACCACAATAAAAGAGAGAGAGAGAGAGATAAGCTGCACTGAAAAAAAATGAACCCATATAGAGAGAAACCTTCAGTGTTTTTTCCCTTTAAACCCCAAATAAAAAGCCATGAGGGCAAAGGCTCCAATGCACCAGGGTAAATTTGTGATGGAGCCATTTCTCACAGGGGCCACTGTTATGGGTTGAATTGTTTCTCCCCAGAAAAGATATGCTGAAGTCCTAACCCCCAGCACCCCAGAATGGGACCGAATTTGGAAACAGGGTCTTTACAGATGTAAGTAAGTTTAAATGAGGTTATTAGGGTGGGCCCTTACGCAACACGACTGAAGTCCTTATAAAAAGGGGAAATTTGGACACAGATACAGACGTACACACAGGGAGAACAACAAGTGAAGATGAAGGCAGAGATCAGGGTGATGCATCCACAAGCCAAGGTACCCCAAAGATGGCAGCAAACCACCAGAAGCCAGAAGAGAGGCCTGGAACAGGTTCTCCCTCCCAGCCCTCAGAAGGAACATTCTGACACCTGCTAACACCTTCATCTCAGATTCCTAGCCTCCAGAACTGTGAGATAATAAATTTCTGTTGTTTAACCCTCTAGACTCCCTCAAGTTGGTGGTGGCACTGTTACCGAAACCTAGCAAACTCACACAGCCAGTTTTTGTAGATGCTCCTGGGTGTTTGGGAGCTAGATTGACATTGATGGTCCACGATTCTCCGGGGATTCTCCAGGGAGGCCAGCACAGAAATGAAAAGCAAGGAAGGTAGGGATAAATAGTATAAGTCACAGTGGGTAGAAGAGAGCTTCACATGATCTCGGGATTGACCTGCCATTTTAAGAGGTGGACAAGATTAGGGCTAGTAGAGAGGAGAGGATTCTAGGAGGAGGGTCCAATGTGAGCAACGGTTTGGAGGGCAAGTGTGCATGGGTGTTGGGAGAATGATAAGTAGATAGTATGACTTAATTGCAGGGGGTGGTGGAGAAGAATTCTTATGGCAATGACATAAAAATGAAAGTCTTAAAATAGGGCATGGGCTTCCCTGGTGGCGCAGTGGTTGAGAGTCCGCCTGCCGATGCAGGGGACACGGGTTC
>NC_041223.1:53675907-53702830 GCF_002837175.3 Physeter macrocephalus | reverse complement strand
AAGCACTGTGCCACCAGGGAAGCCCTAGTATTTAATCTTTGAACAGACCAGGTACAGCACAGATAATCATAGAATTCATAACTTATTTTAGTCGACTTGACCGAAAGTCATTCTGCATACTTGGAAATGTGTGTGACCAAAGCAGTTCAACACAGAGAAATCAGCCTGTACAAGAACCAGGAAGCCCGTTTATTAGTGATTCCACCAACTCCAACCCTTGTTGGAAGAAACTAGTTAATCTTCAATTAAAATTGCAAATTAACTTTTAATTAATCTTTTTTTGTTAAATAAATTTACGTATTTATTTATTTATTTATTTTTGGTTGCATTGGGTCTTCGTTGCTGTGTGCGGGCTTTCTCTAGTTGTGGTGAGCGGGGGCTACTCTTCGTTGTGGCGCGCAGGCTTCTCATTGTGGCGGCTTCTCTTGCCGTGGAGCATGGACTCTAGGCACACGGGCTTCAATAGTTGTGGCCCACGGGCTTAGTAGTTGTGGCTCGCAGGCTGTAGAGCGCAGGCTCAGTAGTTGTGGCGCACGGGCTTAGCTGCTCCGCGGCATGTGGGATCTTCCTGGACCAGGGCTTGAACCCATGTCCCCTGCATTGGCAGGCGGATTCTTAACCACTGCACCACCAGGGAAGTCCTTTAATTAATCTTGAAGCATATGCTGAGTATGTCAGTACACTCACAACAGTTCTGTACCTTGAACAGTTCCTCATATCCTATGTTTCTTTTTTATCTGGTGAAATTCTGAAAATACAGTATTCTTCCTCTGATAGCCAGAGTGAGTCAGCCTTTGTGCAGTCAAAGCAAAGTCGTAGAAGGTGGGAATGGAGAGGGGAGACTCACTTCTTTGACACCAGCAAGTGCTTTGAGTCCCACCAAGAAGAAGAGGAAGACCACCCTCTAGTAAATAGCCTGTAGATCTGGAACCCAAGCTCATTCATCTTGCAAATGTTTATGGAGCATTTTCTATGTGCTACTGTGTGCCAGGCACTATGCCAGGGGCTGAGGCTATGATGTTGAACAAAACAGACCAGGTTCCTGCTACCTTGAGGAGAGAGAAAATAGGCAAATAAACAAGAAAAAATTCAGATGTTCATCATTTCAGGAAATTTTAAGTAGGATAATATGGTAGACAGTTGACTAGAGTCTCCTCTGGATTGAGCATCAAAGAAGATCCCTCTAAGGTGGTGACAGTGAAGTCTGAAAGAAGAGAAGGATCAAGCCATGGAAAAAGCAGGGAGAAGAACATTCCAGAAGAGGACACAGTTATGCAAAGACCCTAAGGCAGGAAGGAGTCTGTCAGCTTCTGGGAATAGAAAGAAAGTCAACTTTTCCCCCCAAATGTTCATAATGATCGTCTATTATTTTATAAAAAAGAAAAAAATATTATTCTGGAAAAAGTTCATGCCCTTTAGCATTTGTGGGCATCGATCTTAATGAAATTCTGAATGAAGAAAAAACTTTTAGGCACACTGATGTTCATAGCAGCATCATTAATAATAGTGAAAAAACAGAAACAACCTAAATGCCCAACCTTGTATGGTTACATAAATTGCAGCATATTCATTTGTTGGGGATTATATAAAATTTCAAGAATTTTGAGATAATGCTTAGTGAAAACAAGCAGACTATAAAACTGATGCTCTCAGCTACATGGAAATTTAAAAGGGAAAAAAATGAAATATGAAAACATTTTAAAATTGTGTTTGGGGGCAGAATTATTTTTCTATTCTGTATTCTCCAAATGTCTTTTAATAAACATGAATTACTGTTATGATTAAACAAAAAAACCTTGAGCCTGGGGCTCCCCTGGTGGCGCAGTGGTTGAGAGTCCGCCTGCCGATGCAGGGGACGTGGGTTCGTGCCCCCGTCAGGGAAGATCCCACATGCTGCGGAGCGGCTGGGCCCGTGAGCCATGGTCGCTGAGTCTGCGAGTCCGGGAGCCTGTGCTCTGCAGCGGGAGAGGCCACAACAGTGAGAGGCCTGCGTACCGCAAAAAAAAAAAAACCACAAAACAAAACCTTGAGCCTGTAAATAGTATAGTCCTTTCTCTCCTCTCTGCTTTGGCCCCCCCAAAATGTTTTTCCCCTTCCCATCCTCCACCCTAGCTTTCACTCAAGAGTGTAAGCATGCATGGATTCTCCTATTCTACTGCAGTAGACAGACATTTCTGTGGATACAAAAATATAGGAATGACTACATAAACACCAATGAACCACGTACTATGTAAGTCAGTGGCTATGACTACTGACTTATACCATCAGCCCAGAGACTGCACTGAACAGTTAGCACCTGGATAGTACATGAAAAGAAAAAGGCAGGCAGTGGTGGAAGGGGAGAAAAAGTTTTGATATCCTGGCAGAAGTAGAATTTCCCTGAGGGGAGGGCACTAAAGATGAGAAAACTAAGAGTTAGCCATGAAACTCTGGGGGACGATGACGGTAGGTCTGGAATGCAGAATCATAAGTAAACCAGTAGTGTCACAGATCGGATTCCTTGGAAAATAGATAGAGATTTGCAGGCAGGTAATTTGTTGGTGTTGTGGGTTGAATTGTGCTCCATTCCCCCCGAAAAATAAGCCGAAGTCCTAACCCCCATCCCTGTGTATATGACCTCATTTGGAAATGGAGTCCTTGCAGATATAATTAGTTACAATGAGATCATACTGAATTAGGGTGGACCCTTAATTCAGTGTAACTGGTGTCCTCATAAGAAGAAGAAAATCTGGACAGAGTCAGCAGGAGAATATCATGATTCGATGCAGGCAGAGATGGGAGTGATGCATCTACGAGGAACACGGAAGATTTCTCGCATCACAAGAAGCTAAGAAAAAGGTATGGAAAAGATTCTCCCCTAAAGCCTACAGGAGGGAGCATGACCCTGCTGACAGGTTGACTTGAGACTTCTAACCTCCAGAACCGTGAGAGAATACCGTTCTGTTGTTTTAAGCCACCAAGTCTGTGACACTTTTTATGCCAGGGCAGCCTTAGGAAACAGATACGGTTGGGGATGGTTCTCAGGAGACACACCCTAGGGAGAGAGGGAGGGAGGGAGGACTGGGCAGCAGGAGACTTGAACTGTGAAGCAGTTGTCGAAGTGGCTCAGCCTTGGGGGAGCTCTGGAGTTGGAAAGACCCTGCAGAAACATCCCAAATGGAGGCAAAGGGCCTTTGGGCCTCCAGCATCCATCTGTCATTGGATTGAGGTTGCCCCCCGGGAAGGGGTGAAAGCTTGGATGAGGCAGTTTCCTTCAGATCTTTGCTCCAACCCCACAAGCCAACATCGGACTCTATCCAAAAGTGAGGGGGAAGTGCAGCCTCCCTCTGCGGTGACCCTTTCCCCGGGAGATGGAGAAGTTCTTCTACTGTCAGCTGAGATCAGCTTTCCTGTGACTCTGTTTTTCCACCTTGCCAAACTAAGCCTTTTTCACTCTGTCACCTACTTATTCCCAGCAGACAAAAGATACGCTGAGTTTAATGTTTTGTAGTTTGCTGTACGACTCTTTCCAATGACACGCAGTTTCTCCCACCCCCTTTTCCAGACAGCTGATGAGGTTCATTGCTTGGGAGCTCCAGGGAATGTGTCTCCCTTCCTCCATCCGGCAGCTCTTCAGATATTAGAAGACACTTTGTATGTCCTTCCTGAATCTTTTCTCCAGGCCAAATATCCCCAGCACTGGAAAAACTCTTAAGTTCCTATCCACCTATACAATTCATTACACTAGGACATTCCTTGATCTTCCTTATATGCTCATGTTTCAAACATTCTTTCGATCATCATTTATTTATTAAGCATCGATTTGGGGGCAGGTGTTTTACTAGGTTCTAGGGATAAAATAATGAACAAGGAAACTCCTGCTCCATGAGTTTATACTCTAAAGTAGAAAAGACAAGGAAAAACCAACTGCAGTTGAGTGCAGAGGTGAAGAGCTCAGGACATGTAGAGTTGTACTGTCTAGATTCAAATTCCATCTTCACCACTCACTAGCACTATGTCTTTGACTTACGTAATCTCCTGACCTTAGTTCATTCCTTCATAAAAGGGATAGATACAATGCCTACTTCATAGCATTGTCATTAAGGGATTAATGTGACACTCTTAAAACAACGCCTGCCACATCATAAGGGCTTAATGAAAGTGACCTGTGACTACTGTCCTTATTACTACTGTGAAATTAAAGGTTCTGTGGGAAAGAGAGGCATCAAAGATGATGTTCAAGGTTCTGCCTGGTCCACTAAATGGAGGGTAGAATATTTACTGAGACGGGAAAAGGGGCGGGCCTGGGATAAAGTGTTGAGCTCATTTTTGCACACCTTAGGTTTGAGGGAATGATAGGACATTCAAAAATAGTTGTCCAGAAGACAGTGGATCTACATTTCTGGAGCTCAGGGCACAGGTGTGAGTTGGAAATTTTCATAACCTCTTAGTATCCTAACCATCCTTTTCAGAATACTCTCCCTGTTCTCAGCCTCTAGAAACAAGGTGTTCAGAGTTGGTCACAGCCCTTCAGAGAGCAACCGAGGGCACGTATGTGTCTAGGAATGAAGGGAAGTTGCCACACATGGTCGAAGACAACAAGCCCCTACCCTTGCCAGTGCTGTGCTGGGCGCCGGGCACGCGAAGGTCAGTAACTCCACTCCTGCTCTCAAAGAGCTTGCTGCCAGCAAATCAGTCATTCCTGAGGTGGGTATAGAGCTCTATCCCTAACAAAAGAAAGAAAATGTCCTGTGGCTTTTTAAGATCTCAATTTACTTTCCAGTAGGAGACCCCGTTCTATTGGGTGGCAGAAACTCAGTTTCAGTCAGTTTGGCTTGCTTTGCCCTTTCCCTGGGGTTGTGTCTGTCTAGGTTCCAGGGAGTCTCTAGGGGCATCCAGAAGGAATTTTGGGAACTCTGCTGTCAAGTTTGTGTTCCTCCACTGAGATGGCTGTTAGCCTCTCCGATTCTAAGTTATGGGCCCACCGGCACCTGCTGAGCTGCCCTTCTGTTCCTCTCCTCCCACGGGGCTCCTAAGGCCTAGGACTCAATCTCTCTCTCCCAATCCTTCTCTTCCTCCTTTTTTCCATTCTTCACCCCACCCCTACCCCATCTCCCTGCCTCCATACCTCTCTGAGGTGGTCATGGGGAAATGCTGTGAGGTCAACTGAAGCACTGTCTAGCTAACACACCACAAAGCCATTCCTATCATAGGTCGTCCGAGGAAGCCTGAGCCCCAGGAAGGCACGGGCTGCAAGGGGGCCGTTTATCAGAGACTGTCTACCCATTCATCGATTCCTCTCCAAAACGGGTCCCGCAAATAAAAGAAATACTACAAAATAAAAACATTCTTACTATTTCACCCCCCAGTTCATCCCATCATACCTCTCAGTTCACCCCATCTCTGCCCCTTGAAGCCAGGCGGATCCATCACCCACAAGGCTAGACTCCGCAAACTTGATTCTCATGTTTTTAACCTGATGTCCTCTCCCCACTGCCAGACTCTCGACTCCATTATTCTTCTTCCATTCTGATTAGAACTTCACTCAGTTAGCCTCACTCTGGCTCAGTCGAATCCCCACCTCCAGTGTCTCCTGGTGTTTGAGGCAGGAGAGTGAGGTAATCAAAACCAGAGGCAGGTAGGAAGACCAGAGAATGTTGGCTGTAATCTAGGCAAGATACGATGAAGGCCTAACCTTAGGCAGGGCCAGTGGGTGTTCGATCCCCCTACCCTGGGGGATGCCAAGGCCACTCCAGGCAGCTGGCTAGTCGGTGTAGTGCCACAATCAAGGCTGAGCGATCATGAGAATCACAAAAGCAGAAAGCAGGTCAAGAGGGTGAAAGGAGAATATAGATTCTCCTGGTGGCTTTTGGTGAGATCCTCCAGCAGGCCTGGGAGGTGTAACAATTACATTTAAAGTGACATGGGGCAGCCAGGGGAATGGAGACAGTGCAGAAGAGAGAGATTTATCTACAGAATCTGGTAACCAATTGGTGTGGAGAGCGAAGAACCTGACAAACCCAAATTTCACATTGTAGGAAAGGAAAAAATACTTTCCTCTACCCTCTGTGTTCAGCTCTATGTTCTGTGACTGGGACCGGCAAATTAAACTGACAAAAGACCAGATTAACAGGAGAAAAAGCATACAGATTTTATTTGATGTTAATATTTAAATTTTTTTTTTTTTTTAATGTGCACAGGAGGCCTTAATAGATAAGAAGTGAAGACCCAAAGAAGCAGTTAGACCCAGGGACTTATATACCACTTAACAAAGGATGATAAATATGTAAAGAAGTGACAAGACAAAGGAAAAAGTGTTTGGGCTTCTAAGCATTATAAATTGTGAGGAGGTAATTATATGGGGGAAACTAATGATAGAGAAGGGTTATTTTCATAACGTTTATTTGTGCAGACTGATCACAGTGACAACTGTGTGTCTCTAGTGATAAGGGTTGTTCTCCCCCTGGTATGGGAGAGGAGATGGTGAACAATTTCCCTTCACAAAGGGAAATTTATGTCCTGCGTCTAGACAGCAAGTGGGAGGGCAGAGAGCTTTTTCTGCATTTTGGCTTCTCAATTGCCTTCAGCTCAAAACAATTCTTATGCTATAGTGGCATGTTTGGGGTGGCATATTCTGATTCCCTTCAATATTCAAGTCAGGGGTCGTTCAGGGAGTGGTAGGGACATGCCCAAGTTTCCAGCTTGGAGCCTGGGTGAAAAGTGGTAGCATTCACTAATGCAGACGGGAAAGGAATGGTTAGGAACAGGGAGAGGATAAGCTCAGAACAGGTGTAGTGCAAGAGACGGGAGTGGGAGATGGAATCGTGGAAGACAGTGCTCGGAGAGTGTGGTGCTGGAGGGGTGCCAGGAGGAGCAGCTCAGAGTAACAGCGAGGTCCAGAACATGGTCATGATATTAAAGAAGACAAAACTCCTTAGAAGGAATAGGCCCAGGATCTGAGGGCTGCGGGTGTTGGATGGGTTGTCCACAGGGACACGGACGCATCGAGGTGTGAGGCTGCCCTTCCTGGCACGGCTGCTTGCCCCTCTGTCACTACGTGACATATCAGCCGTCCCTCCCCACCTTTGTCAGCTGAACAACCTGTGAACATTCCTTTTACATTACTCTTCAAGTTGCTGATAGAAACACTAAACAAGCCAGAACCGAATACTTACTTTGAATGTGCTTGGAGAGTTCCAAATATGCTTTTACAGTTATGAAGAATTTTGTTTTATATAGTTAGGAAGAAATTAATATTCTATATATTCAGCTAATACCTCACCTCCACTTATTTTCCCATGACAGCCTGATCATAAGGCATGGCAGAGAGAGAAGGGTACGCTGTTTATCTTGTGGCTTATTTCCTGGATTTTCTCATGTATTGGTAAGTCAGATCTCCTGGAATCTACTGAGCTCAGGTCCCATAGATAATAAAAGGCTGTACTTCTCTCAATAAGATATATGCAAAATGCAAAAAGGCTCTTGGGCTTTCTAGCAGTGATGCATTTTCTGTTGCACCTGAACCCGATCAACTCAAATTTCATATTCAAGTCGAGGATGGTCAGGGAATGGGAGGGGGCAGGGAGGTAGCATGAGGGGAGGCTGCTGGTGGTAAACAGCCTAGAACGAAGACAAATTGAGTCACATGAGCTGGATTCTCACTTAGGCCCTGCCCTTCTTAGCTCTGGGAAGTGAGCTGAACTCTGGTTTCCTCTCCGCTAAGTGGGGATCACATGAGTTTACTATGCTGGGCTTAGTAGGTTAGCATGGGAATAAAGGTGAAACAATGGATTGGAAAACACTTTGTAAACTCTAAGCCATTAGAGATGTGCATTGTGTTTATTAGGAAGAACCACTGGACCCGCATTTCAAACACTCAGCAAGTCTTTGTTGCTGTTAACTCTTTGCCCATCGCTATGCATAATCCTTCCCCTCAGCAAGATCTTTTGAAACCCACGGGCTGCCTGAAGAACTGATTGATTCTGGTTGCAGAGAAAAGCTTCTCCGGCCAATCTAACCTAAACCAAGGCTGCCTCTAGACCCATCTCAGCACCAGGTGGCAGGGGAAAAAATCTGAATGTGAAACATCTTAAAGAGTCATTTTAAATTTCCGGATGGCAGGGGGGTGCAGCCTGGAAAGAGGGATTACACTCTGTCAGAAACACTCTCAAATCCTCATTAGACAACACTCTTGCCAAGGCCTGTCGTTCTTACTCACATTTTTCATTCTTATGTGGATAATTTTCAGATGTTTCTCTCGACTCATAACGCAAACAGCCTAGCAGCTCAGCTTCACAGGTGCATTAGAGGAAATGCTGTGAATACTTAACTTTTTTTCCTATGACACTTAATTTCCAGATCATGACTGCCTCTGCCCTGAAGCTATGTATGTGTTGTGTCAGCCTCAGGACGGTAGCAAAAGACGAGATAAAGATCTTCAAGCCTTCACCTCCACTCTCCCCCAGCTCCTGGGCAGAGCTTGCTAAGCCAGGAGGGCTGCCTGCCCTCAGAAGCTGGAGTCCCTGGGTGGGCAGTTGGCGCCATACCATGGCCCACTCCCTCCCTTCTCTCCCCATAATAACCACTGCTCCACAAGTTTAAGTCCCCAGGCAGGTAAGTGGCTCATAAACTGTTCAGTAAAGGGTAGCTGTTAAGATTACTAATAGCATGCTATGTGCTGTGGGGTATTCAAGGGAAATATGACCCAACTCTCCTTAGAGACAGTTAAGATCTACCCATCCATCCGGGTGAATAGTGTTTCTTAGGTTCTAATATAGAACCTTAAATCTGGCAAGACCTCAGAAAAACAAAGGTCAAGTCCTCTGCCTTTCAGCAGGAAAAATATCTTTAGTTTGCATATGAAGCCCTTGAGGCTTGGACGGGTTATAATTCTCTCAAGGTCACACATTTGTCTGGGGCAAGAACCAGGTCTTCCCCTGGCCTTTCGGTTCTCCTTAAAACAACATTCATGTGCTTTCTTCAGAAAGTAGCCTTTGCCTTCTAAAAGTGTCGAGTACAACGCTCTGAAAATTGATAATTCTATTGTTTTTACTCCCTTAAGATATTTGGGTCATCCCAGACTGAGGCTAATTAAACCCCCAGAGCTGTGTCTCCAAACCAGCGGCAAAGAGGCTGAAGTAGACACCGTCTATCCCGAGAGGACAGATGTACCCTTAAGAGGGAGGGAAGAAAATGTAATAAACAGTGTAACAGCCACGTGACAACAAAGGAAAGATCCTGAACGTATTAACAGCATTTTCTTTAAAAAAAAAAAAAAATGTGGCAAGGTGGGAAAAGAAAGAAGCAGGATGTGGTCTCAAAGAATGTAAGTATAGAGACATGCTGATTAAGACATGTGGGTAGTTGCATGAAATCAATGTAAAAGAAATACCTGGGCTTCCCTGGTGGCGCAGTGGTTAAGAATCTGCCTGCCAAGGCAGGGGACATGGGTTCGAGCCCTGGTCTGGGAAGATCCCACATATGCCGCGGAGCAACTAGGCCCGTGAGCCACAACTACTGAGCCTGTGCGTCTGGAGCCCGTGCTCCGCAACAAGAGAGGCCGCGATAGTGAGCGGCACCGCGCACCGCGATGAAGTGTGGCCCCCGCTTGCCACAACTAGAGAAAGCCTTGCACAGAAACGAAGACCCAACACAGCCAAATATAAATAAATAAATAAATTAAAAAAAAAAAAAAAAAGAAATACCTGAGGGCTTCCCTGGTGGCGCAGCGGTTGGGAATCTGCCTGCCAATGCAGGGGACACGGGTTCGAGCCCTGGTCTGGGAAGATCCCACATGCCACGGAGCAACTAGGCCCGTGCACCACAACTACTGAGCCTGCGCGTCTGGAGCCCGTGCTCCGCAACAAGAGAGGCCGTGATAGTGAGCGGCACCACGCACCGCGATGAAGAGTGGCCCCCCGCTTGCCACAACTAGAGAAAGCCCTCACACAGAAACGAAGACCCAACACAGACAAAAATTAATTAATTAATTAATTAAATTTTAGAAATAAAATAAAATGCTTTATTTAAAAAAAAAAAAAGAAATACCTGATCAGGGGCTTCCCTGGGGGCACAGTGGTTAAGAACCCACCTGCCAATGCAGGGGACACGGGTTCGAGCCCTGGTCTGGGAAGCAACTAAGCCTATGCACCACAACTACTGAAGCCCACGCGCCTAGAGCCCGCGCTCTGCAACAAGAGAAGTCACCGCAATGAGAAGCCCAGGCATCTCAACGAAGAGTAGCCCCCACTCGCCGCAACTAGAGAAAGCCCACGCACAGCAACAAAGACCCAATGCAGCCAAAAATGAAAGGAAGGAAAAGAAGGAAGGAAGGAAGGAAGACGTGATCAGGTTAGACTCTGCCACTACAAGAAATTAGAGAAGATGAAGATCCTTCCTTCCTTCCTTCCTTTTGGTCTCTCTGGCTCTCAGGAAGGCACTGTCTCTCTCTCTCTCTCTCTCTCTCTCTCTCTCTCTCTCTCTCTCTCTCTCTCACACACACACACACACACATACACACACAGTGGGGTAAATATTGTGAATGCAGCACAAACTACCACATCTAAGCTCATAAACATCCTATTTCAAGTTTTTCTGCAACTCCAGTACTTGAGATGGTTTATTTGAAGAGCTTTCAAATGCTACAGGCTACAAAAGCCTCTGGATCTACTTCTTGCCTTTAAACTCAGTTGAAAAGCACCTTTCTTCTTCCCCTATCTCTCTGAGATGGAAGTCTGTGATATCATCAGTAGTTCTAAGATGGTGACAGTGGAGTGCTCTTCAGCTGACCAGTAACTTAAATCCACCAACTGGACTCCTGGTGGTGAAAATACCACCTCAGGGATCAGCCTTTGTAGTGGCTTAGAAAAATTCAGATCAGTGTTGGCCATACTGCCCTTGACCCTCTACTGGCATAATTCTTCCCACACTCTTTTCAGATCCATCTTTTTGTTTTCTTTTAATTAGTAGACATTTTTTCTAAAAAAGTTTTAGGTTTATAGAAAAATTGAGCAGAAAGTACAGGGTTCCCATATACCCGCTCCCCCCTCTCAGTTCCCCTATTATTAACATCTTGCATTAGTGTACGTTGGTTACAGTTGATGAGCAAATATTGATATGTTATTATTAACTACAGTCCATAGTTTACATTAGGGTTCACTCTTTGTGTTGTACATCCTGTGGGTTTCAACAAATGTATAATGTCATGTATCCACTGTTTCAGTATCACACAGAGTAGATTCACTGCCCTAAAAATCCCCTAATCTCTACCTAGTCATCACTTCCTCCTCCACCAACCCCTGCCAACCACTGATCTTTTTTATTATCTCCAGAATATTGCCTTTTCCAGAATGTTACATAGTTGGAATCATACAGTATGCATGCATTTCAGCCTGGCTTCTTTCACCTAGCAATATACATTTAAGGTTCCTCCATTTCTCTTCACAGCTTGAGAGCGCAATTCTTTCTAGCGCTGAATAATATTCTATTGTCTAGATGTCTCACAGTTTATGTATTCACCTACAGAAAAACATCTTGGTTGCTTCCGAATTTTGGCAATTATGAATAAAACTGCTGTAAACATCCTTGGGCAGGTTTTTGTGTGAACATAATTTTTTAACTCCTTTGGGTAAATACCAAGGAGCATAACTGCTGGATCATGGGGTACGAGTGTGTTTAGTTTTGGAAGAAACTGCCAAGTTGTTTTCCATAGTGGCTCTACCATTTTGCATTCCCACCAGCAATGAGTGAGAGTTCCTACACATCCTTGCCAGCATTTGGTATTATCAGTGTTTTGGATTTTCACCATTCTTTTAGATGTGCAGTGTGGTATCTTGTTGTTTTAACATGCAACTCCCTAATGATATTTTCATATGCTCATTTGCCATCTGTACATCTTCTTTGGGGAAGTGTCTGCTCAAATCTTTTACCCACTTTTCAATTGGTTGTTTGTTTCCTTATTGCTGAGTTTTAAGAGTTCTTTATATATTGGGGGGTTTTTTTTTGTTTTTTGGTTTCTTCTAAATTAACACTTTTGCTCTTTATTTTTTTTATATATATTTATTTATTATCTTTTTATTTATTTTGGCTGCACCGGGTCTTAGTTGCGGCGTGCATGCCAGATCTAGTTCCCCGACCAGGGATCAAACCTGGGCCCCCTGCATTGGGAGCGCGAGTCTTACCCACTGGAGCACCAGGTAAGTCCTAAGAGTTCTGTATATATTTTGGATACCGGTCCTTTATCAGATGCGTCTTTTGCAAATATTTTCTCCAAGCCTGTAAATATTTTCTCCCAGCCTGTGGCTTGTCTTTTCATTCTCCTAAAGATCCATCTATTTTTCTAAATCAATGTGTTCTCTATCCTTACCCTCCCTGTTTCCTTGACAAAGTCTTCTCTGTTTGTCTGAAAACTGGAGAAAAGTACAGTTCTATATCAAAACTCCCAAGGTCCTATGAAGGAAGTCAAACAAACCCAAGAGTCCTGAAACAACCTGACAATCTGAGTCTTAAGGAGAATCAACTCCTAACAGCTACAGAACTGAGCCCAGGAAATAAAACCTGCTCCTGCCTCCGTAGAGCCTAGGATGGAGCACTGTAAAAGAATCTGGATGCGGTTTGCAGATTTTTAACTGCCCGAGAGAGAAAGAGAGAGAGAGAACACTCCAATGAGCACACGACTAGCTGGCTCTCATCAGCCCATGAACACTGAGTGCAAAAAGAATGAATAAATCAAATCTAAGAGAGTTAAAAACAGATACAGCTACATCTTAATGATAAGTTCATTATTTTCCACATTGGCTCAGCTCTGGACTCTATCAAATAAATTGATGGTATTATCTAACGCAGCCCAGACCACTGGAAGGGGTTCCATGGGCAGGATCACATGTGCACATAAGTGCGAGGGTTCAGAAAGACCAAGAAAGTAATCTAAATAACAGAGGTCCAAGAAGTGGTGATTCCAAAGAGAAGCCTGAAATATCTTCTCTAAACTTTACAGTCTCACATTTGCCCTGATTACCCTGTGGAAACAGGATGAACTCGTTGGGTAGGTTTTACCCATTTGTTGGTTTTTTTTTTTACTGTTGCCAAACATAAGTCCCAGGAATTGTGTTTTGATCACTTACTCTCTTGCCTTTTCCAGGCTCTCTAGATTAGGCACCATGGAATGGGAAAAAATAACCCCTTTTACAGTTTAAGAAGAGGCACCTATAAAATCAGCTGTAATGGAGCCAGTCTCACTGGGCCATGGGCTGGGCAAGAAAGGCCAAGAAGAGTCACCTAAAAGGTGAACTGTCCCCCACCAGCGTAATTCAAAATAAAAATGAACTACAAAATAAATGTCGGAGAGTTAAAATTTTTCTATTTCTTATGATGACTACATCAACACTTTTTTATTTGTACATCAAATAATATATACTTTCCAAAATCTCTCTCTGCTGTGGCTGCTGGTGACCTCAACACAGGCTGTGTAGCTGACTTGAATGATCCCACATGATAGGGTCCAGCCACGCCCTGGGTTCCATTGGACAGCTACCCCAAACCCAAGAATGGTCCAGCCCAGTCCTGGGATCGTCAAAAGTCCTGAAGAAGATCACTTATTGACAGACATCATTCTTAGCTATTTTTTATGGTTTGCCCTACCTTTTCTATCACAAACTAAATCAACGTACTGTGGTGACATGGTGTTTAATTTGATGGTGGCTGAGGAAGGAAGGGTATGTCAAACCCCCGTGTAGGGTTTTCTTTGCCTGTTACTAGACATTTCTTCCAGGTAGCTGACAATAAAACATTCCTATCTATGTATTAATAAATACTACTGAATTGTCACGTGTTCTGGCTTCTTTGCCATTTGACCAGTAGAATGTGAAATTTTACGTAATGGTTTTTTGTTTGTCTGTTTGTTTTCCGGCTGTGCTGCACAGCTTGCGGGATCTCAGTTCCCCAACCAGGGACTGAACACGGGCCACAGCAGTGAAAGCCCGGCATCCTAACCAGAAGGCCACCAGGGAACTCCCAGTAAAACGTGAAATTTTAAAAAGATCTACTTTTGGACACTCTCAGGATTGGGAAATACTAATTTTCTATTCAACCTTGAGATTTCTTTTTTCTGGCAAGATTTAACCTTCAAATTGCTTTTCCAATTAATCTGACTGCTTTCTTCTCCTTCCTTCTCTTATCCTGTTCACAGTTCTCACAGTGAGGGCTGACAATCTCTTACCTTGGGAGCCGTGAGCCATTCATACTGCAGGCCTCTCAGCCAACCCAGGGAGGGATCAATGCATGGTTCTCTCTTCCTTCAGAGAATTTGAAGGTAAAATACAATCCATAGGGCTTCCCTGGTGGCGCAGTGGTTGAGAGTCCGCCTGCCGATGCAGGGGACACGGGTTCCTGCCCCGGTCCAGGAAGATCCCACATGCCGCGGAGCGGCTGGGCCCGTGAGCCATGGCCACTGAGCCTGCGCATCTGGAGCCTGTGCTCCGCAACGGGAGAGGCCACAATAGTGAGAGGCCCGTGTACCGCAAAAAAAAAAAAAAAAAAAAAAAAAATACAATCCATATTAGCACAGGAGAGGTGGGTATTTCTCTCCCTGGAGATCCTTTCAGAAATAATTCTCTTGCTTAACAAACAGGTGGGCTCAGGCACTGCCCTGCCTAAATTCTGAGCAAGACAAGTTAGGACACTTTTCTGCCTGACGGATCTTTTACTGACAATTAGGGACAATTTTGATTAAATTCAGAATGCAAGGTGACTCCCCCATCACAGATGGCCAACCGCACATCACTCACCTCAAGGAAAAACCCTTCAGCTTAATCTTCCCAAGGTTAGAGAATATATTCTTCATGACTACCACTAGCATCGCTGAAGAAGGGATCAATTGTACGCAAAACTATACGGCAATGATATCGCTTACATGTGGAATCTAAATAAAGGGTACAGAACTTCCCTGGTGGTACAGTGGTTAAGGCTCCATGCTCCCAATGTAGGGAGTACAGGTTTGATCCCTGGTCAGGGAAGTTCCACATGCTACGCGGTGTGGCCAAAAAAAAAAAAAAGGGGGTACAAATGAACTTATCTACAAAACAGAAATAGAGTTACAGATGTAGAAAACAAACTTATGGTTACCAGGGGTAAGGGGAGGAGGGATAAATTGGGAGATTGGGATTGACATATACACATGACTATAAATAAAACAGATAACTAATAAGGACCTACTGTATAGCACAGGGAACTCTACTCAGTACTCTGTAATGCCTATATGGGAAAAGAATCTAAAAAAGAGTGGATATATGTATATGTATAACTGACTCACTTTGCAATACACCTGAAATTAACACAACATTGTAAATCAACTATAGTCCAATAAAAATTTTTTTAAAAACTATAGGGCAAAATAATCAGACTTAGCATAAGATGAATCTAATTCTCACTTTTATCAACGTGCTTACTAAAATTCTGATTGTTGCAACAAAGTAATTACGTAGTGAAGGAGCTATTTATTCCAGCTGACATTCTAATAAAGCAGCAGCAGGGAGCTAATCTCCAACGTTATTGGGTAAAGAATTTCAAATTGAAGCAAAATTATAAATAAATGTCTCACTGCTCTTACATAGTTTGGATATACTAAAATTAATGGCTAGGATCTGTTGGTGCAATTAATTTTGATGTAAGGCCCAGTGTAGGGCATGGTAAACAGTACAGACTGGTAGCTCTAGGACTTAGCGCCTGAGGCTAGACCACAGTGCCCAGACATATCTCTTAGCTAACTTCCTCCAAATCTTCTGGAATATAGCTGAATGATGCAAAAGTATCCACTGCACCTGTGCTTAGAGGATAAAGGGGTTCTTCAGGCTGAGGAATTTAAAGGCATGCTAAATGCATGCAAATTCCACCCTAAATACTGGGACTAGCTAATCACTGCAGCAAAGGTGAGAATTTGGGCATTCGTTCAAAGGAAAGCTTACGGTTTCCAGAACAGAGATGTTACAAAACCACCACAGACCTCACCACAGGCTCAAAAGTAATTTTGTATAAAATGTAATTTATGCATAAAATGTTGACTTTTCATATGTATTTGTGTTTTCACAAGGATTCGGGAGCTGTTCAAGTACAGCTCTGAGATTGTTTTCAACAGCATTTTTTGCCGTCCCCTTGTACCACATCAAAGCAACTGAAACTCTATATTTAATTTTAAGAAAGCATTCTAAAATGTCCAAGTTCTTAAGCCCCAAAGGAGAACGAGGCAAAGCTAAGCCCTTCACAAACAGTAATAGAAATGATCTCATTAAGCATCATTGTCCAAACACGTCCGCTCTTCAAACAGACCAGGTAGTGAAAGATTGAATAAAGGTGCTGGTTTCTATTTTATCGCCACCTAAAGGTTTCTGTCTTACGCTGAAACTGAAGCTTATGTTCTTCACAGAGTTCACTTGTTTTAGAAGGAAAGGAAAACATTCCAAGTAAATTACTCTAAAAACTAAAAATTATGGTTTAAATAATGCTATCTCCGTCGGTCATAACCTGAAACACAAAATCAGCAACACACAAAGACGCTTTAAATGTTCACTGATTTTCCCCCCTAATTTTGGTTTCCCTGCTGTACCCTATCCACCCCTACTCCTGCCTCTTCATTTAGGGCAACACAAGCACGCTCTGTTCACAGCAGTTGTTTCAGGGGAAAACAAACCTCTATGTCACTTAACCCATTAGGAGCTAGTTAGGAATTTGTGTGAATGATTCAATTCAACAAATATTTTGTGCATCTACTAGGGATACATCAGTGAAATAAGCAATCATAAAGAATCTCTACCCTTGGGAAGCTTACATTCCAGTTGGGAAAACAAACAATAAACATTGTAAGCAGTAACTATTCAGTATGTTTGAAGGTATTAAATAGAATGGACAGGGTAGGCGTCATTGAGAAGCTGGGGGAGTTCGCAGAGTGGACACCACATCGCAGGGAAGAGCTTTCTAGGCTGAGGGAAGAGCTGGAGTGGATGTCGGGAGGCTGGAGCAAAGCCAGAATATTCAAGGAACCAGTGAATGTCCACTGTGGCTGGAGTAGGGTGAGCAGAGAGATGCTCAGAGAGGTCGATGGGGAGGATATTAGAGATGGCAGAATGTGCCATCCCAAAATCTGCCTCTTCGGCATAAGGATTATTTTGAGCTGATTCTTTTGAGAAACAGCAGACACAGGAGAAGCTCAGAAAACAGAGTAGAAGTTCCCCTTACACAAGGGAAATTTACAGTGAGAAAGAAAATTTCCCTGTGTAAGGGTGTCTCCCTTTCTGTACCAGGAAGAGAAGGTTCACTAAATCACAGCAGACTCTTGTCAATAGAGAAAGCATCACTGAAAACTTCACAGCAAAGCTTACCCTGTTGACCATGCTTTTCCTGGTAACTTCCTCATAACCGGCCTCCCCACATATAGTATTTAAGCTGGAGTTCAAAGCCACCACAGGGAGTTCCTCATTTTTCCCTGGGTGTCTCCCATGCATCCGTGAGGTAGATATGTTGATAAACTTCTCTTTGTTGCCTCTCTTGTTAATCTGTCTTTTGTTATAGGGGCCTCAGCTGAGAACTAAGAAAGGTAGAAGGAAAAATGTTTTCCTCCCCTACATAAGGACTCTGATTTCTCCTTCTTAAAGGAGACAAGACAGTCTTAGAACGGTGACACATCTCACAGCAGAGCCTTGACTGCCAGAGTTCTTGTCCCATGTCTTCCAACATCAGATGAGGCATCGTTTAATTTTTCTAACGTGCATAAGTCACCCTGCAAATCTCCATTTGTTGGTGTCTTTCATCCTTAACATTTAACTTGGAATTGTTTTCCAGTGATAGCTCGTTCTTTTTATTTGCAGAAAAGATCTTCACTTTGGAACTTCTTGCCCTCAGATGAACATTGTAAACTTTACCTTTCTGCTGGCTACACAACTGTTGGCTCGTAAAAATGTCATTGGCTTTTACTTCAGACATAAAACTTTCTTCTCCAGGCACACTTTCATCACAGTTGTGAACTTTACCAACTAAGACATTTTATCTCTTTCCAGTTCTCAGTCTCCAACCCTTCACCTTCCACCCCCACTCTTACTCCTCAGACCTCTTTTCTGTGCCATCTTAAAAGGGCAATTATCTCCCCATTATTCAGAGATGGGTTATTCATCTTGTGGCTCATTTATACCCTTTGCTCATTAACTTCTTTTCCTGTTTTAGTCATTTCAAATTATCATTACTAGAGAAAAGCTAGAGATAAAATTTTATAAAACACATTTACCTACATATGACAGAGACAATGCCATTATTTTACCAAATCTCATTTTATTTTTATCTTACTGGGCACTTGGGAAACTACATTTTTCAGCTTACTTTGCTGTTCTTTGGGGCCATGTGACTCAGTACTAGCCGGTAGGGAATGGATAGAAGTGACATAAACCACTCCCACATCTGAACATTAGCAATATATCATGCAGTCCTGCATCCTTTCTTCCCTTTCTTCAATAATCTTGGAGGCCACATGTTCAGGCTGTATCAGAAGATGATGAAAATAAGGATCTCAGGGTTTTCAGAAGGAGGGGTACCTCCACTGATTCACATCTGAATCCACTTTGGTTGTGCTAAGCCACCGAGTTTCAGGGGTTGTTTCTGTAACAATCTAGAGTATTCTATCACCATAATCTATCTTATTCAATTCTTGTTTCACTTTCCCATCTCCCCCCAAAACATTTCACAGATGGGGAAACCAGGGCTCAGTTATGCCTGTGGTCTGGCTAAGCTAACACAGCTAGTTAATGAGGCAGCCAGCCCTTGGTCCTCTCTACACCAGAACTACTCTGTTTCTGGGGTTCTCAGTGTACACTTTCTGCCCTTTGTCATGTAGGGAAGGGAAAAAAATCTTTTTCCCTCTACCCTACTAGGATCTCTGCATGGGGCCCTGCAAATTAGACTGACAAGAGACAGACTAACAAGAGGAAAAATAAACACAGAAATTTATTAACACCTGTGTTGTGCATACAAATGGGAGCACTCAAAGATGAGTAACTCAAAGAGGTGGTTAGAACTTGGGCTTATAAAACATCTTAGCAAAAGAACAAAAACATTTTAGAGCTTTGACAAGACAAAGGAAAAGGACTTTGAGTTTCTAAGGCAGCAGATTGTAAGAAAGTAAACATATGGGGAAACTAATGGAAGATAAGAGTCAGTTAGTCAGGTCTATTACGTAGATTCCTCTGGTGCCATCTCTGGGCTGGTAAGGGTCTAGAGTTGTCTCCAGTAGTTACCTTCTGTCATTCCTGGTAGAAAGGGGAGGGGCACAACTTTACAAATGTATGTCCTGCTTTTAGGTAAATAGAGGGAGGGTAGAGAGCTCTTCTTGTATCTGTCTTCTCTCAATTGCCTTTAGCTCAAAATAACCCTTATTCCAAAGTGGTACATTTGGGGGTGGGCTACAACTTTCATTGGGTCATTCACCCCAAAATATTCTACACTTAATCTCTTCAGAATGGTCATTTATTCCTAACCATCATAACTCTATTAATATACAAGGAGAGAGGGAACAGACACACGGCAGCTATGGCCTACTGGGGAATAATGGCACACCTCTCTGATGTTTAGCTTATATAACCAAAATAGCCACTAGTTTCATGTTTCCAACCAATAAGGCAAAACAAACAAAAAGCCATGTATCACAGCAGATACTACAAGGAAGGACCCAAGCAAAAGTCACCAGGTGCTATGAAAAGGGTCTGAAGCAAATCATCATAATTCAGGCTTCTCCTGTGCCATGTTGTGTGGAACCTCTACACCATCTATTCATTTTGCAGCCACATTGCCACTTATAAATAATGATACCTCCCAAAAGACACGGCAAACATAATTCTACATTTATGGGTATGTGTGTATATGGCCAGACTTTAGAGATAACTCTGCCAACATCCTTATATCTAGAGTTTCCTCTCTATGTCAATGCACCACCATCTACCCAGTTATCAGAACCAGGAATCCAAGTGTCATCCCTGAGTCATCTGTTTCCTTCACCCAACATCAAGTCCAATCATTCTTCCTCCAAAATAACTCTCATCCCTGACTTCTATCCATCTTCAATATCACCTCATCTCTTACCTGAATTAATGGAGAAGCCTCGTAACTGGTCTCCCGGCTTCCACTTGAAATCTCCATTAGCCCAATCTCCTCAGCAAAAGTGATCTAAAAACATAAACCAGATCATTTCACCCCTCCACCTAAATCTTTAAAATAATTTCCATTGCACTTAGAATAGAATCTAAACTCTTCTCTATGGCCTTTGAGATTCTGCAAGACCTGGGTCCTGCCTATTTCTCTGGCCTCATGTCACAGAGTTCTCCCTACTCCCCACTCTCTATTCACTGTCTTTCCAACAGCTCTGTCTCACCTTTGCCTTGGGATTTGCTCTTGCCTCTGCCTGGAACGCTTTTGATTTTTAGACATCACCTCTCCAGGGAGTCCACGCTGACCACCTACACGAAGAAGGTCCCTCCCCCATTAGTCTCTATTACGGCATTCAACCTCTTCAGGAAACTCATCACAGCCTGCAGTGATCTTATCCATCTTCTGTTTACTTGTCTGTTTTCCCCACCAGAAAGTTATGTTCATAAAGGTAAGATAATAGCTAATACTTTCTTTGTGCCAAGTGCTGTCCTAAGTGCTTTATATATGCAAGCATAGCCTGCCAAGTGTCTCCCAGAAACAACACCTTTTGTTTTTTAATACCCAAACTTCATAGAATGTATGCATCTCTCAATAGAGCTTGTCTATTTTAAGCTGGTATTAAATTTTCTACTTTTGTCTCCAAAAATGTAATACATGTTAGCAAAACAACATGGAGGAAAGTTTTCCAGTTACCATCCAAATTCAAGTGGTAGAACAGCAGGAACAACTGGAGACACTTTGAAAAGCACAGGGAATATCCACAGAGGGGAGGTAGTCTTTGGATGTTGCTGATGCTTCCAGTGACCTCAGAGCATCATGCTCAGGGTGAGTCATGCTCTGTCACTGGCGCTTGTCCTGAATGCATTGACCAGTGCTTTCCATATTGAGCCATTGTTTTTTGCCCAGAGCTGTACAGTGAGTACCAGAAACGTTGAGAAATTTTGAAGAGCATGATGGATAAGGAATTAAAGGAGTCAAAATAGTACTTACAATGGAAGAGATGTTACTATACCTAAAGCAACTGTTTTAATTTTCTGGTGATCAATGTTTTAAACATTTTGCACCCTAATGTGACCATTGTTAATAATACCTAGGTGTGTCAAGGAGAAAAAACTTTTTCTCTACTCTCTTAGGTGTTCTCTTGGGGACCTGTAAATTAAAGTGACAAAAGACAGATTAGTAAGATAAAAGAAAGATTTTTATTCATGTGTATGTGTGGGAGTTCACAGAAAAATGTGACTCAAAGAGGTGGATAGAATAGTTTATATATCATCTTAATAAAAGATGGGGAGGAGCAGAGCAGCACTTTTTGGAGAACAAATGGCTTCTTAGAAGCAGGGGAGAAAGGGCTCTTATACAAACACCATTTTTGAAAAATAAATGTGCCCTCAGGAGAATAGAAGGAAGGCATGATAGTTTGTGACAATGTCTGTCTGGGTGTGGTACAACTTCTGACTTCTTATCTGTAAGAAGAGAAAATGAGGGTTGCCCCAGGGAGAGAATTTATGACAATTGAATTCTTTTGTGAGGCTCTGCTTTTAGGCAGGTAAGAGAGTTCAGGACCTCAGATGCCTGTGCTTAAAATAATTCTTATGCCAAAGTGGCATATTTTGGGGTGACCTCTCCTGATCCCTTCAGACGTTTTAGTGTACTTTAGTTATGCCTCAGGAGGTTGGTTGGGGGTTTAGGGTTGATATGTAATGTGTTATAATTTTTCCTTTTTAAGATAATGTGAAATAGAACCCAGGTAGCATCTTCACACAGAAAATCTAATTTTCAGATGCAAATTACTGATATTTACTGAGATGTCAGTATTGTGGTGCTCCGAGGACAACGATGCTTCGAGGAAAAAGGACGACCCTACCTGAAAAAGCGTCAGCCCTACGCCCCCTCCCGGACTCTTAATCGCCCTCCCCACCCTGTTGCGATGTTTACAAAATTCCTGAGCCCACCTGGGCGACGCCCACCTGGGCCACAGGACCTGTTCCACATAAGGAAAGGCATCTGCCCTGACCCACTCCCACCCTATGGAAGAAAGGTATATGTGCCTCGACCAATCGGTAAACAAAATTTTTCACCTCGGGCCATTCCTTTGTTTTCTGGCTATAAAAACTGATGAATAGCACATGCTTGGGCTTGACTCTCCCAGAATACTAGGAAGTCAGCCCGCTGTTCTGGCAGCGACCCTTCCCTCTAATAAATTCTATCGTCTTTACATTCGGCCTTGTGTCTGCAAATTCTTTTCCAACCCGCGTTCGGACCACGGCAATATGAACTCTTTTCAAGCAAACGTCTATCTTTTGTGGTAGGTATTTTTATTCACCTTGCCTCTTTCTGTGCAGCATGTAAAGGTTTAGTGACATGCCCAAGATTCTAATGGAAGTAAGTAATCTGGGACTTGAAAACCGAGCTATACTGAATCGAAATTCTGGTTTCTCACACATTACAGAGGCTATAAGGGCCTCTCCCAAGGGAAGGTCTGCATCCATCTAGTTCACCATAGATCCCAATGCCTGACAGGGCTCCATCCGTAGTAGATGAACAATTACTTGTCCCAAATGAATGAATTTATGGATTGAAGGAAACCAGAATGTGTCACCTCTTTGACATAAAAATTATTTTTAAGCTGAATGCATTTAAGAAGCAGCAAATGCAGGAAAAAGGTCTCTCTACCCTTACCAGATGGCACCAGAGGAATCTGCAAACAGCCCTCTCTCCGGTAGTTTTCTCCCATATATTTACCTTCCCACAGTTTGCCACCCTTGGAAGCCTAAAACCACTTTCTTTTTTCCAGTCATTTCTCTACAAATATATTGTTCTTTGTTGAAGATGCTATATAAACCAGAGTTCTAAGCCACCTCCTTGAGTTACTCTTTCCTTGAGTTTCTCCCTTGTACGAGATGTACATGTTAATAAACTTCTGTATTTTCTCTTGTTAATCTGCCTTCTGTTACAAGGGCCCCAGCCAAGAATTCTGAAGGTTAGAGGGACAAGAATTACAGATGAATGGATGGATGGATTAAAACATGCGAATTAAATTTTGCCATAATAACTGGCCTGTAATCTTCAAACCTGTTCCTCAGGAACTCTTCTAGATTGAAGAAAATCAAAGAGATAAGACAACTAAATGCATATGCGTGATCCTGGATTGAAACCTTTTGCTACAAAGGATGCTGTTAGGGCAACCGGTAAAATCTGAATGGGGACCGTGGATTACATGGTATGATTCATGGGACTGATAACGCACCTGAATGACACAAAGATTACTTCAAGGTGGAAACAACTAAGCTACAACTGACGCTGAAAGAACTCTTATCTGAACTTCCCTTACCTAGCGCATGGCTTTATGAGAGTCAGCTGCCACAGCCCCTCCAAGATTTCCAATCAGAGAGGCCTGACCTTGGGCACCAGGACATTCCAAAAGATTGTGTAAACAAGCCTCATCCCAGCCTTCCATCCTTTGAAGCCCTAATCACCACTAACACCCCCCCCCACCCCCCCCACCCCCGCTGTTAAGTTGATACATAAACCTCTACCTTCAGCTGTTCAAGTTGTCTCTTCATCTGAAGGCTCCCACGTGCATAAACAAACTTATCCTGTTAATCTGTCTGTGTGAGTTAATTCACAGACCAGCACCCCCCACTTACCATATAAAATGGTAAAAGAAAATTTTCCTTCCAACATGATCTATCTCCGTTAAGTTCCTGATTTTGATGGTTGTACTAAGGTTATGTAAGAGAATGTCCTTGTTTGCCAGGAGGAAAATTGGCTTCTATGAACACTTTTGCCGTGATATCTACAGGAGTTTTTTTGTTTTTAAGTTATGAGATGAATAAAGTCTGTACTCCCTTACAAGGGAGAAGGGAAAGTTATATGACAGCAGAGGGATGAGTGATGATGGCCACATATATCAAGGCTATAGCCATACCTGTGAACACAGGCCAGAGTTGGTGGAACCCAGGGAACTTCCTCAAGGATCAGACCCCCCAGAAGGCCACGTGGTAAATGAATCAGGAGAGGTGCAAAGGGTAGAACTTCGAGTGATTCTTACTCTTTTTTTTGGCTATGCGCTCGGCAGTGAAAGCACAGAGTCCTAACCACTGGACCTCCAGGGAGTTCCCTGAGTGATTCTTATTCTTGTGCCCATTTCCTCGGCCCTCACACTGCAGGCCATTACCATCACCTTAGGCACCCCTCTAGAGCCCACCTGGGTTCCCTAGAGTGAGCCAGACGGTAACACAGGGCTGAGTGAGTGGGTTCAGAACATGTAGCCCCAAAATATGCCAATTTGACTTTTTGATTATTTTGAGCTAAAGGCACTTGAAAAACAGTAGGTGTGAGAAAGGCACTCTGACCTACCCTTTTCTTCCTGAGGACAGAAGACAAAATGCCTATATGAAACACAACCTCCCTGAACCTGCAGACAGCAAGGGGAGGCCAAGAAGCATTCGTGCAAGGAAACCTTGTTAAAATAACCCTTATCTTCCTTTAATCTCCACGTATATTTTAGTTACTTTCTCATAAATACTACTCTTTGCTCCACCTAATATATAAAACACTTAGGCCTAACTGCTTTGGAGGTTTTCGTTTCCCTGTGAAGGCTCCCATGTACATATAAAAATAAAATTTGTATGCTTTTCTCCTGTGTATCTGTCTTATGACAACTTAATTCTCAGGCCCAGCCGGAGTCACTAAGAAGGTAAAGGAAAAGTTCTGTCTCCTCAACAAACCCTAATGAAGTCCATGGGAGGTGAGGGGGAGGGGGACAGGGGAGGCGGTGCTCTGAAAACGGTGGCCACCGAAACAGAATTTTCCTTTCCTTTTTCAGAAGATTTGCTATCATACACATACCTGGGTTATTCTCAACATGGACTGACAGAGGAAGGTGTAGCACTGACCACATTTCTAACATAGCCTGTTTCCTGTGACCAGTGACTTAATTTGAGGAACAGCTTAAATTCTTGGCTCTCTGATTCCCTGCTGACACCAAGATAAATGCTACCAGTCTCAGGGATTTATTTTAATTCACTTCCATGTATTAATTTGCTGCAAATAAATCATTAACTCCTCCACCGTACTTTTGCTCTTCTGATGCTTCCCTCTACTACTTGGGTATCTTGCTGATTCCCACAGACTAGTGAAGATGGCTCTTAGTTGGGATACACTTAAAAGGCCCAGTGGGGCTTCTGGTTTCTCCTTCACCTCCAGTACCAGCCATAACTGCCTCTCTTTATGTTCTCTTTGTTGAGTATCATTTTAGGCTTTATTTTCACTGGGTCGAGGATTTTATTACCCTGATTTGACCCAGTTACAGCACCCATTTAATTATATTGCCTAACTTTCTTATTTGGATAAATCTTTCCAAATCTTAAGAAGGCATCTTAGAGGGCAATCAGGCCGGTTCCCAAGGTTTTACACTTCACACTTAAGAATTTTATTTAAAATGAGTGTGGTTGTAAAAACAAAAACAAAAAAACCCTAGACATAGAAAAATTATTGGAAGACAATACATCAAAATATGTTTTCTGGGACTTCCCTGGTGGCACAGTGGTTAAGAATATGACTGCCAATGCAAGGGACACGGGTTCGAGCCCTGGTCCGGGAAGATCCCACATGCTGCGGAGCAACTAAGCCCGTGAGCCACAACTACTGAGCACACATGCCACAACTACTGAAGCCCACGAGCCTAGAGTCCATGCTCCACAATAAGAGAAGCCACCGCAATGAGAAGCCCGTGCACCACGACAAAGAGTAGCCCCCGCTCACCACAGCTACAGAAAGCCAGTGCGCAGCAATGAAGACCCAATGCAGCCAAAAATTAAAAAAAAATTAATTTTTAAAAATATATGTTTTCTTTTTAATTTTCCTATGTGAGTTTATATAATATTCATAATGGGAAAATGCAATTACTTTGTTAAATAAATTGAACACAGAACATTATCTTTCTTTTTAAAAAATCTTACACATATCTTGGATCAAGGTGAAGATAGGATAGCCTTGGTTTGACACAATACTTTTTCCCCAAAAAATAGCTATAAGGACTATTTCTCTGACGCAAAGCTTATTTCCAGTTGACTCTCACTAAAAAATTAAAGATGTGGTCGCACTGAAAGAAAGAAAAATCTCAGTAGTGAGCATGTAGTACTTTCAAAACTTGTAGATGTACTCAAAACAATGCATAATGTAGTTCTGTTAATAGGGGACTCATTTATCTCTCCATCCATTCATTCAACAAGTCGTCCAATTCCTGAGCCCCCTGAGGTCTTGGGGAAGCAGCGGTGAATAAGACAAGCCCATCTGCCACTCTGAAGATAGAGGACTGGTGATTAATGGCAGCAACGAAACAGGCCATCTGGGGTAATTACACTGGGGGTCACAGAACCCAGAGAGTAGAGAGAGGGGCAGCTGGAAGGAGGGGACAGTCTCTTTGGATGATGGCCTGATGAATTTACTTAGAATTTCCAAGAATTAGGAATTTTTTTAAAGATGCAAATTCCTGAGTAAGTCTTGGCCCACCCCTTGGCTGAGGGGAGCATAGCCCCCAGCAGCAGATGAAGCCCTTCCATCACAGCCCCTACTACTGGATATTGACATTACCTGCCTCCCCACACACCCCAAGAGCTGTATGTCCAATTCATTTAGTCATCTTGGTATCTGGCTCAGGGCCTGGCCCAGAAAATACATTTAATAATGCCGAGTAGGGCTTCCCTGCTGGCACAGTGGTTGAGAGTCCGCCTGCCGATGCAGGGGACACGGGTTCGTGCCC
>NC_041223.1:53606025-53675825 GCF_002837175.3 Physeter macrocephalus | reverse complement strand
CGGGTTCGTGCCCCGGTCCGGGAAGATCCCACATGCCGCGGAGCGGCTGGGCCCGTGAGCCATGGCCGCTGAGCCTGCGCGTCCGGAGCCTGCTCTCCGCAACGGGAGAGGCCACAGCAGTGAGAGGCCCGCGTACCGCAAAAAATAATAATAATAAAAAAAAAAAATTAAATAATGCCGAGTGAACTGTTTGCTGATAAGTAACGGGACTGCAGGTCCTTGCCTTCTATCGAGTATGTGAGACTCACTCTATGAATCTAAATAATGATGAATTCATGAGAATTAGTACTCATTACCGGTGGAGAGTGGAGGCGAGAGAGCTTAAAAGTATTATTTGTTAAGTGCAAACGTGTAAAATAGTTCACATTTATGTAACCTTGTGGGTGCTTCTCCTGATCTTATCCAGATGTGGCTATACAGGTGACCTGAGATGATCCAGACCAGAGACAACCTCACCAGGCCAAGGACCACCATGCATCCACATGTGCACATATGGGAGGGCAACATGTATTAACACTGGTGAGTTTGCCAACTTGTCTGCTCCCTCCATCTGCCAGTGAGGATCCCAACATTTTTGGTCCCTTCTTCTCAGCTGTACCCCAGAATCTGAGGAAAGGCCACCCCTGCCACATTTCTTTCTGGACATTGTGTGATGGGGAAGCCAAAGAAGGGGGGAAAGAGCTTGTGGGGAGGAAAAAACTGTCTTTCTTCTACTTCCCAGGTTCTCCAGCTGGAGCCTTGTAAATTAGACTGACAAAAGAGAGATTAACAAGACAAAAAGAAAAACAGAAGTTTAGGACCATGAGCTTCACGCATACACATGGGAATGCTCAGTGATGAATAACTAAAAGCGCTGGTTAGAACTTGGGCTTATATAGCATCTTAACAAAAAAACAATACATTTTAGAGAAGTGACAGGACAAAGGAAAAGGACCTTGAGTTTTTAGGGGTGGCAAACTGTGCAAAGGCAAACATATGGGGAAAGTAATGATAGATGAGTGCTAGTATTAGCAAGGTTTGTTATGCAGATTCTTTTGGTGCCGTGTCTGGGTTGATAGGGGTCTCTGGTGATTAACTTCTGTCCTTCCTGGTAGAGTGGGGAGGGGAACATCATTACAAATTTATGTCCTACTTTGAGGCAAATAAGAGGAGGCCAGAGAACGTTTCTTGTACTTGCTTCTTCTCAAATGCCTTCAACTCAAAATAATCCTTACGCCAAAGTGGTACAGCTTGGGGTGGCACACTCTGCTACCCTTCAAGTTCAAAGAGATGTAGTCAATCTACAACCTGAAGAGACTCCAGAGCTGGGAGCCAACACACTGAGGCTGAAGAGAAAGAGTGCTTTGAGGGAATGCAGTGGCCAGCGAGAGGCATCTGGGAATATGGATTACAACAGAGTTTGAGGAGGAAAGGAGAGGGACAGGAGAAGGCGTGCTAGGCACTGTGACTTAGATCTTCTTTGATGTCCTTGGAGAGACCAGAATAAAGAAAGTAATTTCTTGTTTCTCTATCTACCTGCCTTAGTCCATTCGGGCTGCTGTAACAAAGATACCAAATACCAAATCACAAGGGTGGCTTATAAGGAGCAGAAATTTACTGCTCAGAGTTCTGGAGGCCGGAAGTCAGAGACCAGGGTGCCAGCGCGGTCAGGTGAGGGCCTTCCCCTGAATCAGAGCTCAGATTTCTTGCCATGTCCACACATGGTGGAAGGGGCTAGGGAGCTCTGTGAGGTGTCTTCTCTAAGAGCGTTAATCCCATTCAGGAGGGCTCCACCTTCATGACCTAGGCACCTTTGAAAGGCCTCACCTTCTAAGGTCATCGCCTCAGGGGGTTAGGATTTCAACGTATGAATTGGGTCGGGGTGCGGGGGTGGATGCAAACATTCAGACCATAGCACCATCTCTCTCTCTCCTTCGCCTGTGGGGATAGTATTTATTTAAATATGACACCCTTCCAGGGCTGAGGGATGAGGTCCCAGCGTACCTATTCATCTCTACTTGGTTCTGACGAGAACAAATGAGCATCTCACACTCAGCATGTCCAGCACTGAACTCCTGATTCTCCTCCACAATGTGCTCTACCCACAGCCCACTCCTCCTCAGCTGATGGCAACTCCATCCTTCCAGAGACTCAGGCCAAACCCCTAGTGTCCTCCATGACTTCTTTCCTCTCATTCCAGTGTCCCATTCAGCAGGAAATCCTCTAGGCTCTACCTTCCAAAAGCCTCCAGAACCTGACCACTTGCCCCGACCACAGCTCCTCCCAGTTGGAGCGTCCATCAGCTTAGGTTGCAGCAGGGACTCCCAACTGGTGTCCCTGCTTCCCCCCTCTTCTCCTTATGACCTATTCTCAGCAGAGAAACCAGAATGATCTTTATGTACCTTCTAATGAGGTAAAAATAATTTAGCTCATTTACCTCCAATGCTTGAAATGCTGGAATGGTTTTCCTTTCTGTTAAGATAAAAGCCAAAATTCTTTTAAAGACCTAGAAGGATGTGTTCTGCCCCACCGACCCCGCCTCACCTACACTCCTCTCTTTGGATAACTCCCCTGTAGTCACAATGGCCTCCTAGCTCTTGTCTACACTCACTGGGCACACTCCAGATGAGGAACTTAGGGCCTCTGGCTGCTCTCTCTGCTGAAACACTGGCCCCAAAAGCCATGAGGCTAACTTCTTCCGCTCCTTCAGATCTTTGCTCAGATGTCACCTTCTTAATGAGACCTACTCCTATAAAAAATGGCAGCTCTGTCCTGAGCCCCCACATTCCTAATCCCCTCACCCTGCTTTATTGTTTTTAGAATTTATCACCTTATCTACGATGCTTGCTGTTTAGCCTGACCAGATTGTAAAGTCCATGAATCCATGAGGATGGATGTCTTTGTTTTGACCTCTACCACATCCCTATCACCTGCAAGAGTGACTAGCGCAGAGTAGCTGTTCAATAAGTATTTGCTGAACGAATGAATGGAATCCGTTTACACCAACAAGCAATCAAGGATGGCTTCTAGACTAGGGGAACTATCCCTGCCAGACGCAGCCTTCATGAGCTGGGGAGTGAGCCTTGTCCTTATTGACAGATACAGGCTGAGGTTCAGAGTCAAGCTCCAGGGACCCAGCCCTCTGGCACACAGACTTTTATCTTCATTATTAATCTGCTTTGCTTCAGGACAAAGGCAAGGACATTAATGTTGACACAATTCAAAGACAACTCCTACCGTTTCTATGCTCCATTTTATTCAATGGCTAGACATGCAGCAGGCCCAAGGTCCAGGCCAGATGAGGGCAGCTGGATGGTTTCAACTAAAATCTTGGATATATGTGATATACTCATATATAGATACACTTGGTAAATTCCTTTCAGAAGGTACAAACGGCAGACCAATTGGTCTCAAATGCAACATCTGGCAACCCTAAGCAAGGTGGAAAGGGAAGCCAGAGGGAGGCTCACAGGTCTCTTCATCTTTTCCAGAGAGAAATATTTACCTCCTCACCACTACCATAAGAACAACCAATGTTTGCCCCCTTCATCAAGTACCAAACAGGAGCAAATGCATCTATCACTGCAGTCACAGGGTCTCACCAGTGAGCTAAAACCTACCCCTGCAAATCAGCTCTGTGAGAACTACGAAAAGGATGTATCAATATGCTGCGGGGTGGGGAAGGTGGAGCTATACACATAAATAAGAAAATTGCTATTTTCAAGATAGTCAAGTGTATGGGTTGAATTGAGTGCCCCCAAAATTCATATGCTGAACTTTTAACACCCACTACCCAAGAATGTGACCATTTGGAGATAGAGTCTTTACAGAGGTGATCAAGTTAAAATGAGGTCATTAGAGCGAACCCTAATCCAATATGACTTCTGTCCTTATAAAAGGGAAAATTTGGACACAGACATGCACAGAGGGATGAGGATGTGAAGAGATGTAGGGAGAAGGTGACCACCCACAAGACAAGGACAGAGACCTTTGAACAGATCCCTCCCTCACAGCACCCAGAGGGAACCAACCCTGCTGACACCTTTTTTTTTTTGGCTGCGTCGGGTGTTTGTTTCTGCGCACGGGCTTTTTCTAGTTGTGGTGAGCAGGGGCTACTCTTTGTTGTGGTTCTGGCTTCTCACTGGGGTGGCTTCTCTTGTTGTGGAGCACAGGCTCTAGGTGCACGGGCTTCAGTAGTGTGGCTCACGAGCTCTAGAGCACAGGCTCAGGAGTTGTGGCTCACGGGCTTAGTTGCTCCGTGGCATGTGGGATCTTCCCGCACCAGGGCTCGAACCCATGTCCCCTGCATTGGGAGGCAGATTCTTAACCACTGCGCCACCAGGGAAGCCCAACCCTGCTGACACCTTTATCTCAGACTTCCAGCCTCCAGAGCTGTGAGATAATAAATTTCTGTTGTAGAAGCCAACTAGTTGTGGTACTTTGTTATGGCAGCCCTAGAAGACTAATACAACAAGAAATTACATTTCAGTGTGTAGCTAATATGATAATCCTGGGGCTTCCCTGGTGGCGCAGTGGTTGAGAGTCCGCCTGCCGATGCAGGGGATACGGGTTTGCGCCCTGGTCCGGGAAGATCCCACATGCCGCGGAGCGGCTGGGCCCGTGAGCCATGGCCTCTGAGCCTGTGCGTCCTGAGCCTGTGCTCCGCAACGGGAGAGGCCACAACAGTGAGAGGCCCATGTAACACACACACACAAAAAACAAACAAACAAAATATGATAATCCTGCCTCGTCTTACATACTAAAATTTTAGAACTTGTTGTGACCTGATCATTCAAGTACGTAGCACTGGGCAGTGGGTACCACCGAATCACCCATATGTGGTCAGTGTTTATATGTTACACAAAGCTGTCACTTCACCAGCAAAGATTGTACGTGTTACCTTTGGCTGCCTTTACCTGCCCTCTATTTCTCTTCCACCCAGGGTCTTCTCAGGAAACTTGAAAAACTTTTCTTTTCCTAGTGCCAACACCCCTAGCCCTACCCCAATGCAAATATTCAGTCTCTCTCCCAAGAATACACCAGGTTAGTCATTTCTTTTGACAAAACCTGATTACTCCTTTTCTTGATTCTCTCTGACCCATCAATTCATGCCTTTCAGTGGGCCTTCCACAGCCCATTCCATGGTAGATTTACTGCCCACTCCATCTTCCTTTTGCACGATTTAATCTGCTGTATTTTAATTGGGTAATAAAACTCTGTGTGCCACCCGGCAAAATTCCACAGGAAGCAATCACCAGGGACATTCTCTCAGCAGCCAATTTCTAATTATTTATTCAGGCCCAAAGCCTAATTCCACCCCTGAGTGCAGTGGCTCTGACCTGCTGCATTCCCCGTGGAGGGGGGAGGGGGCAGGGCGGCCACCACTTGGGATCCCCTGCGAGCACATCCCTGGACAGCAGACTGTCTCTGAGTCAAGAAGGCCTTAGTACCTGGGAGAAGCCTCTGCTCTGCTCTTACAGCAAATGGGAGGATTGCCCTGGGGCCTCTGCTTTGTCAGCACCTCCACTCCCGCACCCCGCATTGCTCAGGAATGAGACTGCCACAATCTGTGAGGCAGTGTCCCCAACATTTAAGGAAAAAACAGGACTAGTCAATTCACAGTGTCACAGTGTCAGCACAACTGGATAGCCATCTGGAAGCAAATTGACACAGAATAAATTCCATACAAATAAAACACTGAGAGGCAGCAGAATATGCACCCAAAAATATGACCATAGGAGTTTAGGACATGCCACCCCCAAACATACGGCTTTGTTAAAATACGATGCTTTGGTACATTGATCATGTTGAGCTGAAGGCACTTGAAAAACAGCAAATGCAGGGAGAGGCTTTCTCTGAACTCCCCTTATCTGCCTAATGGCCGATCCTCCAAAAGGAACTCAGTTGTCATATATCCCTTCCCCGGAGCCACACCAACCAGGGGAAGAGTGACTCGTCCCAGGAGATGAGACTAGACATCGACACGGCACCCAGACAAACTTTGCCACAAACTGTTGGACATTTACTCTTCCAAGAGCCCATTCATCTTTCCTGAAAATCATTTACCCACCCTAGGAGGTCTCCATCCCCTGTCCCCTTTCCCTATTAAGATGGCATTTAATGCTAAATTCTAAGCCACTTCAGGGAGTTCCTCATTTTTCCCTGGGTGTCTCCCATATACACATGAGGTACACATGTAAATAAACTTCTGTTTGTCTTTCTCCAGTTAATCTGTCTTTTATTACAGGAGTCTCAGCCAAGAATTCGGAAATGTCGAGGGAAAATTGTTTTTCCCTCCCTACAAGATCAATATGAATATGAATTTATAAAAATGTTAGAATAGAACACAGAATTTTTTATAACTTCAAAATAGATTAGGTCTTTCTAACTATTACACAAAATCCAAAAACCTTAAAAGAGAAGATTGGTACCTTTGACTATATAAAAATTAAAATTTGTTAAAACATGCATTCCTCTCCAAAAAAATCATAAGCAAAGTCAGAAGATAAATGACAGATTGGGGGAAATATTTATAACTTATATCACCCTAATATACATTAAAAAACAAAATTCAACTGAATATATTTTAAAGACCTTACAGGCTTCATTCATGAATCAGGTAGCATCCCATCTAGCAAATGGAAAGGAGCTCCAAGAAGCTGTACAAAATGCAAGGTTTTTATAGGCAGAAGGGAGCAGGAACAAGGAGGTTACTAGCAAAGAGTGGATTGTTTGTGGCAAGGTCACCTTCCTTTAGGGAACAGCACGGGTCTTGCAGGCAGATTACCTCACTAGTGCTGACCAGGTAATTCCAGACTGACTGGTTTAAGATTCCACTCCTGGGAGAGTTTGAAACTGTACTTAGTTAGGTATTAATTCTCAGTTTGGTGACGTGGGGCTTGGCAAATGTGACTTCATTTGAGGGCCTGTTGTTTCTTTTTTTTTTTTTTACTATATGAAGATGTCTCCTAAAAATCCGTAAGAAATATCAACAACCCAATAGAAAAGTTGCAAATGTCTAAGCAGAGAGTTTATTGAAGGAAAATAATGAGTACCTTTTTTGTAATGGGCACTTTTTAAAATGCCCATTACAAAAGAAATGAAAATTAAAATTATAATGAAATACCATTTTTCACTTATTATACTAGCAAACACTAAATCTCATACATTGTTGGTGGGATTATAAAATAGTTCAATGTCTATGAAGAGCAATTTAGCAGCAACTCTATAAATTACAAATATATACACCCTTCGACCCTAAAATTTATCTTCCATATATGCTCACACGTGGGAAGTTACACAATGTACAAAAGCTATTTATGAGACATTGTCTGTAATAGCCAAAGATCGGAAGCCACCTAAGTGTTTATCAAAAAAGAGCTGGGGCTTCCCTGGTGGCGCAGTGGTTGAGAGTCCGCCTGCTGATGCAGGGGACACGGGTTCGTGCCCTGGTCCAGGAGGATCCCACGTGCCGCAGAGCGGCTGGGCCCGTGAGCCATGGCCACTGAGCCTGTGCGTCCAGAGCCTGTGCTCCGCAACGGGAGAGGCCACAACAGTGAGAGGCCTGTGTACTGCCAAAAAAAAAGAAAAAAAAAAAAGAGCTGATGTCATCAACTGTGGTAAATCCATACGTTCAAATATTCTGTAAGAAAAAAAAAGAGTTCTTAATAAATCAATAAGGAAAAATCATGCAGAAGAATACAAATATACATACCATATCTATATGTAAAGGAGGCTGTCATGTATGTAAAAAAAAAGATGAGGGGGAATAAAATATGTCTATATGACTGACCTATGCATAAAAATATCTGAGAGGATAAAAAAGAAAGAAATAACAGTGCTTATATGTTGAGAAGGATGGGAACTAAATAAAGAAGGATAAGGTGGGAGGGAGTCTTTTGTTTTATAGCTTTTTGTAATTTTAATGTTTGAAACATGTGAATGTGTTACCTATTCAAAAACTAAATTAAAAACAAAATCTGCCTGGGGACAGTGGGGAGAAGGGGAGAAGGGGAGCAGAGAGGACCCAGATCATCCATATAGTGTGGTTTCCAAACTGCACAAATCCTCCACACCCTCCTTCCAGAACCCATCACAGTGATGATAGCACTGGGAGGTGGGGAAGGCGAGGGAAGGGGATGAAGGCAGAACTGCAAGACCTCACATCCATGCAGTTCTGCTTTTGACATTGCTGTCAAATGAAACTATACATACACCATTGCGTTTCTGTGTATGAAAATGTTCCTCTGCTAAATGTAAACAGTCTGCAATCCTGTTTCATCATTTCTTCACCGTTAAAAAGATGCCAGGAGCCTAAATGAAAAGAAGTCATGTAGAATCCTTTCACCCCTGAGAAAGCCTGCCCATTGGGATTTTGTCACATCTCCTTTCTTTTCATCTTAAAACTCCCCCCACCCCGATCGTGGCTATTGTACGGCAATCAACCAGACCAGGGGCCAACCACGCCTACCAGACCACCCACAGTAGTCAGCCCGCCACAACAGAAGGACCCAAAGAGCCCACATAGGGAGCACCCCTAGAGCATATATCTGTGGTGATGAGAGGAGAGTGCACTGCTAGCACACATAGGACGTCTCCTACAAAGGCCATTTCTCCGAGGTCGGGAAACATAACCAACCTACCAGATACAGAGAAATAAAAACAGCAAGCTAGGCAAAATGAGGTAATAGAGGAACATGTTCCAAATGAAGGAACAAAATAAAAACCAGAGGAACAAATAAGTGATATAGGCAATCTACCCTACAAAGAGTTCAGGGTAATGATTGTAAAGATGATCAAATACTCAGAAGAATGGATGTACAGAGTGAGAAGTTAGAAGTTTTTAACAAAGAGTTAGAAAATATAAAGAACAACCAAATAGAGATGAAGAATACAATAACTGAAATGAAAAATCCACTAGAGGGAATCAACAGTAGACTAAATGATACAGAGGAGTGGACCAGCAAGCTGGAAGACAGAGTAGTGGAAATCACTGTTAGTGAACAGAAAAAAGGAAAAAGAATGAAGAGAAATGAGGACAGTTTGAGAGACCTCTGGGACAATATAAAGTGCACTAATATTCACGTTATAAGGGTCCCAGAAGGAGAAGAGAGAAGGAAAGGGGCTGGGAGCATATTTAAAGACATAATAGCTGAAAACTTCCCTAACCTGGGAAAAGAAACAGTCTTTCAAGCCACGAAGCACAGGGAGTGCTTAAGCCAAAGAGGAACACACCAATACACATTGTAATTATATTGAGAAAAATTAAAGATAGATAGAATATTAAAAGCAGCAAGGGAAAATCAACAAATAACATACGTGGAAACTCCCATAAGGCTATCAGCTGACTTTTCAGCAGAGACTCTGCAGGCCAGAAGGGAGTGGCACAATATATTTAAAGTGATAAGAGGGAAAAAAATACAAGGAAAAATATTCTACCCAACAAAGATCTCATTCAGGTTTGATGGAGAGATGAAAGCTTTCACAAAGAAGCAAAAGCTAAATGAGTTCAATACCATCAAACCAGCTTTACAAGAAATGTTAAAGGGATTTTTCTAAGCAAAAAAGAAAGGGCCACAACTAGACACATGAAAATTACAGAAGGAAAAATCTCCTCAGTAAAGGCAAATATACAGTAAATGTAGTAAATTATCCATGCACAAAGCTAGTAGGAAGGTTAGGAGACAAAAGTAGTAAGATCATCTATATCCACAATAAGCAGTTAATGGATACACAAAACAGATGTAAAATATGATGTCAAAAACAGTAATCTTGAGGGAAGGGGAGTACAAATTCAGAGTTGTTAAAATACATTTGAAATTAAGAGATCAGCAACTTAAAACAATCACATATACATACAGATTGCTATGTATAAACCTCATGATAACCACAAACCAAAATTCTATAATAGATACACACACAAAAAAAGAGAAGGGAATCCAAACATAACGCAAAAGACAATCATCATATCACAAAAGAAGAGAACAAAAGAAGGAACAAACAAAAACATATCGTAAATAATGCTGCTGTGAACACTGGGGTGCATGTATCTTTTCTAATTTGTGGTTTTGTTTTCTTTGGATACATATCAAGGAGTACAATTCCTGGATCATATGGTAGTTCTACTTTTTGTTTTTTAAGGAACCTCCATACTGTTTTCCACAGTGGCTGTGCCAATTTATATTCCCACAAAAAAAATGTACAAGGGTTCCCTTTTCTCCATATCCTCTCCAATATTTGTTATTTGTGGTCTTTTTGATGATAACCCTTCTGACAAGTGTGAGATGATATCTCATTGTGGTTTTGACTTGCATTTCTCTGATGATTAATGATGTTGAGCATCTTTTCATGTGCCTGTTGGTTAACTGTATGTCTTCTTTGGAAAACTGTCTATTCAGGTCTTTGCTCATTTTTTACTTGGGTTGTTTGTTTTCTTGATGTTGAGTTGTATGAGCTGTTTATATATTTTGGATATGAATCCCTTATCAGTCATATAATTTGCAAATATTTTTTCTCATTCAGTAGGTTGTCTTTTCATTTTGTTGATGGTTTGCTTTGCTGTGCAAAAGCTTTTAAGCTTAATTAGGTCCCATTTGTTTATTTTTATTTTTATTTGTGTGTGGGGGGGGGTACGCGGACCTCTCACTGTTGTGGCCTCTCCCGTTGCGGAGCACAGGCTCCGGACACGCAGGCTCAGCGGCTATGGCTCACAGGCCTAGCCGCTCCGCAGCATGTGGGATCTTCCCGGACCGGGGCATGAACCCATATCGCCTGCATCGGCAGGTGGACTCTCAACCACTGAGCCACCAGGGAAGCCCTTCCATTTGTTTATTTTTGCTTTTGTTTCCTTTGCCTTAGGAGGCAGAGCCAAAAAAATATTGCTGCAATTTACATCAAAGAGTATCCTCCCTATGTTTTCTTCTAGGAATTTTATGGTTTCTGGTCTTACATTTAAGTCTTTAATCAGTTTTGAGTGTGTTTTTTGTATATGGTGTTAGAAGTGTTCTAATTTCATTCTTTTCCATGTAACTGTCCAGTTTTCCCAGCACCACTTATCGAAGAGACTGTCTTTTCTCTGTTGTGTATTCTTGCCTCCTTTGTTGTAGATTAATTGACCATAAGTACATAGATTTATTTCTGGGTTCTCTATTCTGTTCCATTGATCTATGTGTCTGTTTTTGTTCCAGTACCATAGTGTTTTGGTTACCGTAACTTTGTAATATAGTCTGAAGTCAGGTGGCATGATACCTCCAGTTCTGGGCTTCTTTCTCAAGATTGTTTTGGATATTCAGGGTCTATGTGTTTCCATATAAATTTTAAAATTATTTGTTCTAGTTCTGTGAAAAATGCCATTGGTAATTTGATAGAGATTGCACTGAATCTTTAGATTGCCTTGGGTAGTGCGGTCATTTTAACAATTTTAATTCTTCAACTTCATGAACACTGTATATCTTTCCATCTGCTTGTGTCGTCTTCAATTTCTTTCATCAGTGTCTTAAAGTTTTCCAAGTATAGATCTTTTACCTCCTTAAGTAGGTTTATTCCTAGGTATTTTATTCTTTTTGATGTGATTATAAACAGGATTATTTCCTTAATTTCTCTTTCTGAGAGTTTGTTGTTAGTGTACAGAAATGCAACAGACTTCTGTATATTAATTTAGTATTCTGCAACTTTACTGAATTCGTTGATGAGCTCCAGTAGTTTTCTGGTGGCATCTTTAGGATTTTCTATGTATAGTATCATGTCATCTGCAAACAGTGACAATTTCACTTCTTCCTTTCCAGTTTGGATTCCTTTTATTTCTTTTTCTTGTCTGATTGCTGTAGCTAGGACTTCCAATACTATGTTGAGTAAAAGTGGCAAGAGTGGACATCCTTGTCTTGTTTCTGATCTTAGAGGAAATGCTTTCAGCTTTTCACCAATGAGTATGATGTTAGCTGTGAGCTTATCATATATGGCCTTTATTATATTGAGGTAAGTCCCCTCTATGCCCACTTTCTGGAGAGTTTTTATCATAAGTGGATGTTGTATTTTGTCAAAAGCTTTTTCTGCACCTACTGCGATGATCATATAACCATTTATTCTTCAGTTTGTTAATGTGATTTATCACATTGATTGATTTTCACATATTGAACAATTTTTGCATCCCTGGAATAAATCCCATTTGATCATGGTGTATGATCCTTTTACTATACTGTTGAATTTGATTTGCTAGTATTTTGTTGAGGATTTTTGCATCTATGTTCATCAGTGACATTGGCCTGTAATTTTCTTTTTTGTGTCATATCTTTGTCTGGTTTGGGAATCAGGGTGATGCTGGCCTCGTAGAATAAGTTCAGAAGTGTTCTTTCCCTTTCAATTTTTTGCAAGAGTTTCAGAAGGATATGTATTAACTCTTCTCTAAATGTTTGGTAGAATTCACCTGTGAAGCCATCTAATCCTGGATTTTGATATTGGGAGTTACTTTATTACTGATTCAGTTTCATTACTGGTAATTGTTCTGTTCATATTTTCTATTTTCTCCTGTTTCAGTCTTGTGAGATTGTACATTTCTAGGAATTTGTCCATTTCTTCTAAGTTGTTCGTTTTATTGGCATATATGATCCTTTGTATATATGTGGTGTTGGTTGTAATTTCTCCCTTTTCATTTCTGATTTTTATTGATTTGGGCCTTCTCTCTTTTTCCGTTGATGAGTCTGGCTAAAGGATTATAGATTTTGTTTATCTTTTCAAAGAAACAGCTCTTAGTTTCATTGATCTTTTCTATTTTTTCTTTTTTTGTCATCTCTATTCCATTTATTTCTGCTGTAATCTTTGATTTCTTTCGTTCTACTAACTTTGGGTTTTGTTTGTTCTTCTTTTTCTAGTTCCTTTAGGTATAAGGTTAGGTTGTTTGAGATTTTTCTTGTTTTCTGAGGTAAGCTTGTATTGCTATAAACTTCCCTCTTAGAACTGCTTTTGCTGTGTCCCATAGATTTTGAATCATTGTGGTTTTTGTTTTCATTTGTCTCCAGGTATTCTCTGATTTCCTTTTTGATTTCTTCAATGATACTTTTTTTTTCCTTCAGTGATCCATTTTTTTTTTTTAATGTTTAGTAGCATATTGTTTAGTCTCCACGTGTTTGGGGGTGTTTTTGCAGTTCTTTTTCTTGTAGTTGATTTCTAGTCTCACAGCATGTGGTCAGAAAAGATGCTTGATATTTCAGTTTTCTTAAACTTACCCAGGCTTGTTTTGTGGCCTAGAATGTGATCTATCCTGGAGAATGTTCCATGTGCACTTGAAAAGAACATGTATTCTGCTCATTTGGGATGGAATGTTGTATATATAGCGTTAAGTTCATCTGGTCTAATGTGTCACTTAAGATTAATGTTTCCTTATTGATTTTCTATCTGAATGATCTGTCTACTGATGTAAGTGGGGGCATTAAATTCCCCTGCTATTATTGTGATATTGTTGATTTCTCCCTTTATGTCTGTTAATATTTGCTTATGTGTTTAGGTACTCCCATATTGGGTGCATTTATATTTACAATTGTTATATCTTCTTCTTGGATTGATCCCTTGATCATTAAGTAATGGCCTTCTTTGTCTCTTTTAACAGTCTTTGTTTTAACGTCTATTTTGTTTGATATTAGTATTGTTACCTTGGCTTTCTTTTGATTTCCATTTGCATAGAATACCTTTTTCCATCCCCTCACTTTCAGTCTATGTGTGTCTTTAGATCTGAAGTGAGTCTCTGGTAGGCAGCATATATATGGGTCTTGTTTTTTGTATCCATTCAGCCACTCTATGTTTTTTGATTGGAGCATTTAGTCCATTTACATTTCAAGTAATTATTGACAGGTATGTTCTTATTGCCATTCTGTTAAGTGTCCATCAACAGATGAATGAATAAAGAAGACGTGGTGTATAAATATACAGTGGAATATTACTCAGCCATAAAAAAGAATGAAGTTTTGCCATTTGCAACAACATGGATGGACTTGGAGGGTATTATGCTTAGTGAAATAAGTCAGACAGAGAAAGACAAATACTGTATGAGATCACTTACATGTGGAATTAAAAAAAAAAGAAAACTAGTGAATATAACAAAAAAGAAAGACTCACAGATATAGAGAACAGGGTGGTGGTTACCAGTGGGAAGAGGGAAGGGGGGAAGGGCAAGATAGTGGTAGGGTATTTAAGAGGTACAAACGGCTATGTATAAAATAAATAAGTTACAAGGATATATTGTACAGCACAAAGAATATAGCCAATAATTTATAATAAATATAAATGGAGTATAACCTTAAATATTGTGAATCACTGTGTTTTACACCTGAAACTTATATAGTGTTGTGAATCAACTATACCTCAATTAAAAGAAAACTTCCGGGCTTCCCTGGTGACGCAGTGGTTGAGAATCTTCCTGCTAATGCAGGGGACACGGGTTCGAGCCCTGGTCTGGGAGGATCCCACATGCCGCGGAGCAACTAGGCCCCGTGAGCCACAACTGAGCCTGCGTGTCTGGAGCCTGTGCTCTGCAACAAGAGAGGCCGCGATAGTGAGAGTCCCGCGCACCGCGATGAAGAGTGGTCCCCACATGCCACAACTAGAGAAAACCCTCGCACAGAAACGAAGACCCAACACAGCAAAAATAAATAAATTGATTAATAAACTCCTACCCCCCAACATCTTCTTTAAAAAATAATAATAATAATAAAATAATAATAATAATAAAATAAATAAAAGCCTGTGCTCTGCAACAAGAGAGGCCGCGATAGTGAGAGTCCCGCGCACCACGATGAAGAGTGGTCCCCGCTTGCCACAATTAGAGAAAACCCTCGCACAGAAACGAAGACCCAACACAGCAAAAATAAATAAATTGATTAATAAACTCCTACCCCCCAACATCTTCTTTAAAAAATAATAATAATAATAATAAAATAATAATAATAAAAAAATAAATAAAAGAAAACTTCCCCCCAAGTGTCTACTCTAACCAAATCTCACTTGGAAACAAACATGAGATGGGGCACTCACGGATGACTCACCCAGCATACCACACTCTCCCCAAGAAGCCTTAGTCCCTCTAGTTCCATCTTTGGGAAGTAAATAGAGGCCAGATGCTGCTGTTCCAAGGTACATGTGCCCCTTGTTAGTAATTCAATACTCACTTAATATTTAGTGAGGGACTGCAGGGAAGGTATCTTAATATAATAGGAATCTTACCACAGGGTTTCTCTGAGGCAAATCTTCCATTTTGTGTTCAGTTTTGGTCATTACTAAAGGTAAGGGAAGGGAATTTGTTGGCAAGGAAAAGAAACTGGGTGTCTTTAAAAAAATAAAACATAGCATGAAGAAACAATAGGGAAGTCAGAATTGCCCTGGGACATTCACTTCCGCTGGCAATACTACATACGGTTTACTTAAAGTGTCACGCAGCACAGAGATTTTTCAGGAGCTGACAGGAAAGATTTAGTGTTCCAGAGATGGAGTACTCAAGGGCAAACATAAGTTGCTACACAGAATAATTACTGGAGAAAGACTATTTGCTTTCTTTGGGTGGAGTCACTGGTCATATTGCTCATATATCTTTGAAAGCCTGGGATAAAAACTGCTGCTTGAAAGTCACTTTTGAAGCATGATTTGACTAGAAGGAGCCATATCCAGGTACAGACTGGCTTGGGGAGGGGGGCCAGGCCAAAGAAAAAGAGTTGAACATGTCCCAGGAGAAGGGAGCAGGAGCCAGAAACTAAGCCACTCCACCCATGGCCCTGAATTCTTGGTAGAATAGGACTTCTATATAACTATGCACCAAGGTCCCCAGCTCACCTGCCCCAGCAATGCAGGCATCATCCTCCCCACTCACCCCACTGTCCCACCTCAGCACATTTTCCAGGTTCTGGCACTGCTACACTGCTGACAACAGTGCTTCCAGAAACCATTGCAACAATGCTACCATAATTTTGCACCTAAGATATATAGGGCCTTGACTCTGGGTGAGGCAAACAGATTAAAATGAGAGGTATAGGATACAAGAATATACTCAGTGGAGGTCATTCCTGTAGAGCTAACCAAAGTCCTGAGGCCTTCCTAAAAGCAGATTACTGTGAAGCTGGGAGGAACACACTGTATGGTCTTGACTGTCCTCAGGGACCTCTGGGGTAGAAGACCAGCTTTTAAAGGGGCTGAGTTTGCCTAACGGGGAAGAGAGTTATTAAGTGTCACACAGGGTGTGAAAATGCTGAACAGATATCAAAAGAAATTTTCAGATGCCAAAAGAAATCAGAAAACATAGGTCAGGGCCAGAACAAGTAAGACCTTGGAAACGTTCTGGAAACGTAATAATTTCCTCATGTTTGCTTCTTCTGTTATCATTCTATTACACTTCCTGGTAGCATGACTTTTAAAACACTTAAAACAAAAGGTGTCTCTGTGTTTGCTTTGAGAGTAACAGTTAATCATGGGGTGTTGCAGCCCAAGAAGGCAACCTGGAGGATTAGGGTAATTAGGGCAGTTTTGGGAAGGGCAGATGACTATATTGAGAAGGAGGAAGGAGCAGTAGCTTTGGCTGTTAGGTGTCCCAGAAACTTAGCAATTAATGTTTCTTTAAAGCTTTTATTTTTATGTAATTATGCATTTTTGGTTTATTTGTTTATAACCTACCTTATTCCATAAAATATTTAAGTAGCTTATAGGAATATAAACTACTTAATAAGAAATATAAGAAATGTATGCAATAAGATATAAAGTCAGGGGCGGGAAAATGTCAATTTTTAAGAGGTCATGACTAGGAGAAAGTTAGAATACATGTCCAGATAAGGTCCTACGCAGTTACTTAACGGCAGGCTTGGATCTGTCTCTGAGTTTCCAGGCACCCAAAGAGGAAAGGGAAATCGGATGGGTTACCAGATTCTCATTGTCCATGAGAAGACAACAATTGCTGAGGTAAAGTTCTTGTGGTTCTTATCTCTAAAAGATAAATCCATTATGGTCCTTCATAGAGTGGTGGAGGAGACATGTGATAGCAACACCTCTACATTATCATCAAGAGAAAAATCCATGAACCTGTCTCTTATAGATGCCAAGAGAATGACTCCAAAAAAAATTCACAGGAAGCATTTCTGTGGAAACCCTCCCCTCTCACTTAACCAGAAAGCAGCAGAACTAGATTTGGAATCAGGTCATAGGATGTCAACTCCTGTTTGCTTTTCACCTCCTTTCAGCTACCTATTTCCTACTCCTCTTTTAGCCTCAATTTAAACTTCACCTCTTCTTAAATTTTTTAATTTTTTTAATTAAAGTATAGTTGATTTACAATGTTGTGTTAGTTTCTGGTGTACAAAAAAGTGATATATATTCTTTTTCATATTATTTTCCATTATGGTTTATTTACAGGATATTAAATATAGTTCCCTGTGCTCTACAATAGGACCTTGTTGTTTATCCATTCTGTATATAATATAAACTTCACTTTTTGAAAAAGACCTTCTCTGACCCTGGGCTGGACTAGGCTCCTGGATTTTCTCTATCTTTCATACATCATATTCTTTCTTTTCACTTATTTGGTGTCTATCTTTACCAATGGACTGAAAGCTCATGGGAGCAGGGACTACCTGATCATCTCAACAGATACTGGAAAAGCCTTTGACAAAATTCAACACCCATTCATGATAAAATCTCTTTATCAAACTAGGCTAGAAGTGAACTTCCTCAACCTGACAAAGGGCAACTAAGAAAAACCTACAGCTCACATCACACTTACTGGTGAAAGACTAAATGCCTTCCTTCAGATATTAGAAACAAGGCAAGAATGTCCATTCTCATCATTTATATTCAACATTGTACTGGAGGTCCTAGCCAGTAGAATAATGTAAGAAAAAAAGAAATGAAAGGTATCCAGATTGGAAAGGAAAAATTTTATTCACAGATGACATGAGCCATCTATGCAGAAAATCCTAAGAGATTGATTTTTCCAATACCTATTAATAAATATAGCAAAGATGGAATATATATGGCTAATATGTAAAAATTAACTATATTTCTATATAATAGTAATGAACAACTGAAAAATAAACTTAAAAAACAATAAAGTAAAACAACACCAATAATGTGAAATACTTATGGATACATTTAACAAAAATATGCAAGACATGTAAACTGAAACCTCAAAACATTTTTGTGAAAAATTAAGGATGATAAATAGATGGAGAGACAGTCCATGTTCACGGATTGGAAGATTCAATACTGTTAAGATGTCAATTCTCCCCAAATCAATCTATGTATACAAAGCAATCTCAAGTAAAATTGCAGAAGACATTTTTGTAGAAACTGAGAAGCTAATTTTAAAACTCATATGGAAATACAAAGGACATAGAATAGCCAAACAATTTTGAAAAAGAACAAAGTTTGAAACCTTATACTACCTGATTTCAAGAATTACTGTAAAGTTAATCAGATGGTGTGATATTGCACAAGGATAAACATATAGATCAGGAGTCAGCAAACTTTTTCTGTAAAGGGCCAGATAGTAAATATTTTTGGCTTTGTAATCTGTTTCAACTCTGCCTTTGTAGCATGAAAACAGTCACAGACAATATTTAAAGAAAAAAATAGGCTTGACTGAGTTCCTGGTAAAACTTTATTTACAAAACAGGTAGTGGGACAGATTTGGCCCACGGGCCATAGTTTTTTGACCCCTGATATAGAGCAATGGAACAGAAATAGACCCATAGTTATATAGTCTATTGACTTTCAACAAAGGCGCCAATGTATTTAAATGGAGAAAGGATAATCTTGTCAATGAACGGTATTAGAACAATTGGACAATCAGATACTTCATACCATACATACAAACACACACACACACACACAACTCAGAATGAATCATAGACCAAAATGTAAAAGCTACATCTATAAAACATCTAGAAGATAGGATAAAATCTTTTCATCTTTGGGCACAAAACACAATCATTAGGCAAAGAATTTGATATGACACAAAAGCACTAGTCATAAAAGAAAAAAAAATGGACTTTATCAATATTAACCTCTATGCCCAACTTGAAAAGAATACAGTGCTGCCTATGCATAAGCTGTGACTAACAGACTCAGACTTGCTCCCAGAGGTCAAGGTGGCCTTAGAGACCAAATGATTTTTCTGTATTTCAATTTCTGAATTTGTAAAAGGAAAGTTGAGGGAACACATCTGAGTAAAATCTTTATACAGGCCCTCATACAAGCAATGAAAAATAAAGGGGAGCTCATCTGTGCAAAGTATGGAGGAGACCTACATGATTTGCCTCAAGAGAAACAGGTTAACATAAGGAACCACATGGCTGGGAACTGGAATTGGAAATCCTAGAAAGCAAAAAACTTCTGAGGGCAGGACCCTCTCAACAGCTCTGCTTCTCTCTGCAATTATCTGACCTCTTTTTTTTAAAATAAATTTATTTATTCATTTATTTATTTATTTTTGGCTGCGTTACTGCACGCAGGCTTTCTTTAGTTGCAGCTAGCGGGGGCTACTCTTCGTTGCGTTGAGCGAGCTTCTCATTGCGGTGGCTTCTCTTGTTGCAGAGCACCGGCTCTAGGCGCGCGGGTTTCAGTAGCTGTGGCTCATGGGCTCTAGAGCATAGGCTCCGTAGTTCCGGCGTAAGGGCTCGGGTGCTCCGTGGCACGTGGGATCTTCCTGGACCAGGGCTCAAACCCGTGTCCCCTGCGTTGGCAGGTGGATTCTTAACCACTGTGCCACCAGGGAAGCCCCTGACCTCTTCTCTTTTATAGGCTGGCTCCCTCATTCTTTTATGCTCTTTCACATACCTTTGTTTGCTTGACCCAGGCCCTACATTATGGCATTACTTCACCCTCAGGTCTGCTGCTAATTGCGGGAAGTGTTTTCAGAATTTGTTTCACATTCTCTAGGGAAACATACTGATTGACTCAATTCATCATGTCAGGTCATGGGTTGCTGGTCAGCCTATGGATTTGCTTCCTACCCAGTTCCAATCAGCTGTGAGGGTAGGGAGAAAAAGCTCACAATGATATAAAGGGGCTTACTATCCAGGCAGAATCCATGAAACATTTCAATTCCAGGAGTACACATAAATGAAAGACTGATCTGTCCAGAATTGCCATTGTTTCTGCTAGTCTGGTAATGATTCCAATTTCATAAAGGAGTAATTTAGAGGAGGATGGAAGGTGCTGTGTCATCAACAAAGCATGTACTGAGTTCCTAAATTCAGTACTTGCATAATATGACTGTGATAGTTAATTTTATGTGTCATCTTGACTGGGTTATGGGGTGCCTAGATATTTGGTTAAACATTATTCTCAGTATATCTGTAAAATCACTTCCAGATGAGATTAGCATTTGAACTGATGGGCTAAGTAAAGCAGATGGCCCTCCCCAATGTGGGTGAGCCTCATCCAATCCACTGGGGCCTTAAAAGAACAAAAGGCAGAGTAAGAGAGAATTCATTCTCTCTGTCTGACTGTCTTCGTGCTGGGACATCAGTCTCCTGTCTTCAGACTCAGACTAGAGCTGTAACTTTCGGGTCTCTTGGGTCTCCAGCTTGCAGACCTTGACACTTCTCAGCCTCCATAATTATGTGAACCAATTCCTCATAATACATAATGCACGCACACACACACAAAAGCATCCTATTTGTTTGGTTCTGTTTTGCCGGAGAGCCCTGACTAATACAATGACTCAAATGCACAAAAATCAGACCAACAGGAACAAGATCAAGTGAAAGTATATTTCACTCCAGACTGTGTGATTCTTCATACAGAGCTATGGGATTCAGTTCTGCTAGGACATCTTACCTTACACGCTCATCTTCTACAAGATAGCAAACAGGAAACTGGAGACGTCTGAATGAGCTGCACATTCATCCCCATTTCTCGCATCAGTCACAAATCCATCCCAGCATAAAATCCTTATAACACTTAAACCTCCTCAGCCCAAAGAGAACCTCATGAGCCATATGTAAAATAGAGTCTCATTTTCTTTCCTCTGTTTAATTACTCACTTCATTTCGTTTTATTTTTCTCTTTCGCATTGGGCAAAGACAACTTAGTATTTGGGTAAATTAGTCTAAGGTCTAATAATAAAGGAAGAATGTGTTTCCCTTTGACGTTTACTAGCATGTTGAAAATTCCCAAATGTGCCCTGAATCACTAATATTTACTTCTTTATACAAACAAGCTCAGATCTTTTCTCTCATTAAACATCTAAGACGATCCCCCTTTCCTCCCAAAATGATTCCTGTTGGTTTTCTGTTTAGGCCAGAAAACCTAAAAATCTCTCTTGCTGGGAGAAGCAGCTACTAGTGTCAAAAGGAAACAGTTGGTTTGGGGAACTTTCTTGTTTAGAGTAAGTAGGTGGTGTGATTCCAAAGAAACTCCCTTGTGTTATACTCAGCTGGTACAAGTTGTACATTTGTACCTCTTTTCTCCAGAATGTCCTTTCTCATCATTCTAGGCTCATAGCTGGATTTCAGTCCGTGGCAATGCTCTTCAAATCTGAAAGTGCCTCCTGGGGTTTTTCCTAATAGATCACTTTTCCTAGTGGGAACTGTTAATGGTTTTTCTTTCCAGCTAAGTTTTGATAACCAGATGAAAGCAGTGTCAGTGAGACTGTGAAGATGTTTCCTTCCCAAGGCCTCATAAACCACTTCATCAAGCACATGAGACCTAGCTCTGCCCATATGAAGGGGCAGGAAAGATTCTATTTTCTCATCATGCAAGAATTAAACAAAAGCTCTGAGGCCACATGTGGTCTTTTAAAGCAGTCAACCATTTTCTTTCCATTCCTCTTCCTTTTCTTTCTTTTTTTTTTTAATGTCTGCTCATATCTGCTTCAAATGTGGACTTATTCTATCATGTGTAAAGTAAGAAAGAGCTAAGAGTAATACTTTGCTCTCACCGAACTAACGTGGTCAGTGGATTTTGTGCCCTCATAGGAGTATGTATAAACCCTGTCACTCTAAACAGGTTTTCTGGAAGAGTCTAGAGAACTAATGACATTTAATATATTATAGCTTATCTGGATATAGCTAGGGATCACCACTAGCTTCTGAAACAGTTATAAAATTAAGGTTTATCTAATGTGTCAGATGCTCTCAATGGCTACTCATTTCCCACTGCTTATTTTAGCTGTTAGTTCCTAAATATGAGCCAGATGTGGTTGGTGGTAATTAACAAAACTTGTTAGCCATTTTGTATTTTTCATGCCATTATTTATCCCAAGGTAATCTCTTTCCAGTCAGGGAAAGCACAGGGCAGTTCCTAGAGATTATCAGGTCTACTGTCCTCATTTTACACAGGTGCTATGGAGGCCTGGAGGAAGCATAATGTTGGATAATCAAGTATGATAAAAATTTGGGCAGAGCCTTACCATTTTCTTTTACCTAATCCTCATAAAAATCCCATGAAGTAGGTAAGACAGTTGCTATGAACATCTGTGTTAGTTGCAGCAAAGGCCAGCCTACTATAACAAAGAGACTAAAGAGACTAACTAATGAGACAGTGCCTCAAAGAGCAAAGAAATGTATTTCTCGTTCACATAACAGCGTCGAGGTAAATAACGCAGGATGGCGCTACAGTTCTGTTGCACACAGTCACTGAGAGATTCTGGTTCCTTCCGTCGTGTAGCGCTGCCATTCCCTCAGGCATTTTTATGGTCAGAGCTGAGTGGTCAAAGATCCATCCCTCGCAGAAAGGGGACGATGGCACAAATGAAGCACATCCACTATTTTGAGACCTAGGCTCAGAGTGGCATACATACACCCCTTTCACTCACATTCCATTGGAAAAAACACGGTCATGTGGCCACTTTGACTGCCAGGAGGCTGGGAAATGTAGGATAATGTGCCCACGAAGTAGGAGAGAATGGATTTTAGTGGGCGACTAACAATTTCCACCAACCCATTCTCATTTTACAGATAAAGAAATTGAAGCTCAGAGACTAATATAGACAAAACTTCTGCTAATACAGAATTAAGTCATGAAGTAGTTTCACTTGAAAAATAGTATATAATTTCAAATGCTAGTTACACCCCGCAAAATGAGCGTGGTTAATGTATTCGTCAGGGTTCTCCAAAGAAACAGAACCAATAGGGTGTGTATATAAAGAGAGAGATTTATAGAAATTCAGATCACTGTAACAAGGAACTAGAAACTATAAAGAGGAACCAATCAAAATTAGACAACTCAATTGCCGATATAAAACCAAGCTAAAGGCAATGAATAGCAGACTAAATAATGCAGAAGAATGAGTAAGTGATCTGGAAGATAGAATAATGGAAACCACCCACTTAGAACAGCAGACAGAAAGACAAATGAAAAAAATGAAAGCAACATATAAGATCTATGGGATAATATAAAGTGTGCTAACCTATGCATAATAGGGATTCCAGAAGGAGACGGAAGAGAAAGGGGGACCAAAAATATAAATATTTGGTAAAATTGTGGCTGAAAACTTCCCAAACCTAAAAAAGGAAACAGATATCCAGGTACAAGAAGCCCAGAGGGTCCCAAACAAGATGAACCCAAACAGACCCACACTAAGACATATCAAAATTAAAATGGCAAGGATACCAAGGGGGGAAGAAGGGGTGGGAAGAATTGGGAGATTGGGATTGACATCTATGCACTACTACGTATAAAATAACTAATAAGAACCTAGAGTATAGCACAGGGAACTCTACTCAGTGTTCTGTAGTGACCTAAATGGAAAGGAAATCTAAAAAAGAGGGGATATATGTATACGTATGACTGATTCACTTTGCTGTACAACAGAAATTAACACAACACTGTAAAGCAACTATACTCCAATAAAAATTAATTAAAAAATTAAAATGGCAAAAGTGAAAGAGAAGATTCTAAAGGGAGCAAGAGAAAAACAGAGTCAGTTACAAGGGAACCCCCATTAGGCTATCAGCTGACTTCGCTACAGAAACTTTGCAGGCCAGAAGGGAGTGGCAAGATATCTTCAAAGTCCTGAAGGAGAGATTTATTTTAAGGAACTGGCTCACATGATTCGGAGGTCCACATGTGCAGGGTAGGCTGGCAGGCTGGAGACCCAGGGAAGAGCTGATGCTGCAGTTCACCTCCCAGGCTGTGAGCTGGCAGAATTACTTCTTGCTCAGGGGAGGTCAGTCTCTGTGCTCTTAAGGCCCTCAGCTGAGTGGATGAGGCTCACTCATGTTATGAAAGGCAATCTACTTGACTCAGAGTCCACTGATTTAAATGCTAGTCTTCGCCCCAAAACACCCTGACAGCAACATCCAGAATGTTTGACCAAATATCTGGGCATCATGGCCCAGCCAAATTGACACATAAAATCCCTGTAGTTTTCTTTTTTCTAATAATATATGGTAAAGATCTGTCTATATCAGAACATAAAGAGTTTTTTTACGGGACTTCCCTGGTGGCACAGTGGTTAAGAATCTGCCTGCCAATGCAGGGGACACGGGTTCAAGCCCTAGTCGGGGAAGATCCCACATGCCGCGGAGCAACTAAGCCCGTGCACCACAACTACTATAGCCGGCGCACCTAGAGCCCGTGCTTCACAACAAGAGAAGCCACCCCAATGCGAAGCCCGCGCACCGCAATGAAGAGTAGGCCCTGCTCACTGCAACTAGAGGAAGCTGGCGTGCAGCAACAAAGACCAATGCAGCCAAAAATAAAAAATAAATTTTTTTAAAAAGAGATTTTTGCTTCTTATAGCTGCACAGTATTCCGTGGTATGGATAGGTCATAATAGATTTAACCAGTCCCCTATTGGTGAACACGTAGGTCATTTCCTTTTTTTGCTGTTATAAGAAGTACAATAACTAACATTGTATGGACATAATTTTGCATGCACCCAGGTATGTCTATAAGCTAACTTCTTTAAAATGAATTGCTCTGTTTAAAAAAAACAAACATGTGCATTTCAACTTTTGCAAGTTACTGCCAAATTGGCCTCCATAGATGTTGTACCAATTCATATCCCACCAACAATATAAAGAGTGCCTTGCCAACCCAAAGTTTTATCAAATATCTGGACATTTGCCTATCTGATATGTGAAAAACGGTATGTAAGTGTAATTTAAATTTGTGTATCTCCTATTATGAATAATGTGGAACATTTCTTTAAAAATATTTAACAACTCTTTGTATCTCCTTCTCTGTGGATTCTGGTCACAGCATTTCCCCACCTTTCTGTTGGGTGGTTGTTTATTTTTCTTATGAACTTGTAGAAATCAACATGTTAAGGAGGTTATCCCCATTACCTGTGACATGAGTTGCAAACATTTTTTCAGCATGCTGTTTGTCTTATGACTTAGCTGATAGTAGATTCTCTGCAAAAATTTTAATGTAGTTGAATCTATCATTTTAAAATAGTTTCATACAAGAGTTAAAGGGTTTGCCCTATTTTGAGGTGTTAAAATAATTTTCCCATATTCTTTTCTGTATCACTACCGTTCATTTTTTAACATTTAGATCTTTGATCTTTTTAAAGAAATGCAAGTTACGGTTACCTACTTATTGTCTTCCAGATTGCTACCCTGTTGTCTTAAATACTTATGACGGCTCCACCTCTTCTGTGAGGTTTATTAAACTATTACAACATAGAGTAGGGGCAGAGAAACTCTAACCTGTGGTCCCAATCTGGCCCGCAGCCTGTTTTTGTAAATAAAGTGTCTGCAGCCATTCATCTCTGTACTGTCTGAGGCTACTTTTGCACTAGAAGGCAGGTGAGTGGTTGCAACAGAGACTGTAGAGCCTGCAAAGCCTAAAAGATTTAACTTTCTGGCCCTTGACCACTCTTGATATAGATGGAGGACAAGGAGAAGAGGGGAAGGAAGAAGAGGAGAAGGAGAAGGGGTGGAGGAGGAAGAGGAGGAAGGAAAAAAGGAGAAAGCAAAGATATTCTGAAAACAAATCGAATTTTCTGGGCATAAACTGTGCAGAGGAAAAAATATTCATTAGAAGAAAAAGATTGAAATGAGATTGAGGGTTTATTTTCTTCTCCCTTGGTAGAAGCTGAGGAGCTTTAGTTTGTTTTCATATTGTACTATAGTCCGCTTCACAAAGACCCACAAATCTCTCATCCTTTTTTCTACCAGAAAGGCCAGAAGTCCCTACAGAGATTCCAAGTCTTATGCTTGTTCACAAATTTAATGATGTGTGGATGGTCTCGGGGGACCCCTTGGAATGTGGAAAGCTGGGGTTCTTTTTTGAACACATCTCTTTGGGATGTTGTGTGCTACTGTCTTTCAAATCTCCTTTCTTCTAGGACTAACAAGAAACCCCTCTAAACTGGCTTTTATTATTACTTTTAAAAACGTGTTGTACAGGACCCAAAGGATTTGTTTCCCCAGAAAGTATAGTGTTTCTCCCTTCTAAATATTAAACAAAGGAATTTCTTCTCCAATGTCTCAGTGGGTTACGTTGGCTTTTTAATACTCCAGCTGATTCCCCTTCTTTTCTTAGACACCACGGTTTTCCACAAGTTGCTCACTAATCTTCTTAGCCCCTTTCCAGTCGTCCTGAGCATGCTTCACCCTCTTCTGAAGCAGCTATGAAGTAGCTATGAAGCACCAATTATTTAAAATCACACTGACTTGCATTAGAAGAAGTGCAAGAGGAAACATAGGATAAAATTCCTTTTATCCAGGAGCTATAACTGTGATGATAAACTCTAAAATGCTTCACAAATATTTAATTTACTTTATATTATCATTATTTCAGTTTTATGTCTGGTTCTACACTCTAAAATTGACGAAGCACATGGAGAACTTAAAGAGTGTCCATACATTATTATAACATTAGAAATAACCATTGTATGTGAAGAACATTTATATTTTCAAAGCACCTTTACATACATCATTCTATTTGAGTCTCAGGACAATCAAACAGATATGGCTATATCCATCTCATAGCTGAGGAAACTGAGTCATGGGTAATTTATTTCATTTTTATTTAAATTTATTTATTTATTTATTTTTTACCCCACTGCAGGCACCCAGGATCTTAGTTCCCCAACCAGGGATCGAACCTGTGCCCCCTGCAGTGGAAGTACACAGTCCTAACCACTGGACTGCCAGGGAATTCCCTATTTATTTATTTATTTATTATTTATTTTTGGCTGTGTTGGGTCTTCATTGCTGCCCGTGGGCTTTCGCTAGTTGCAGCAAGCAAGGGCTATCCTTCGTTGCAGCGTGCGGTCTTCTCATTTTCGTGGCTTCTCTTGTTGCACACGGGCTTCAGTAGTTGTGGCATGTGGGCTCAGTAGTTGTGGCTCATGGGCTTAGTTGCTCCGCGGCATGTGGGATCTTCTTGGACCAGGGCCTGAACCCGTGTCCCTTGCATTGACAGGCAGAGTCTTAACCACTGTGCCACCAGGGAAGCCCTTCCTATTTATTTTTAAACTATAGTTAAAACATTCACATTACTCCACATTCAAAAGGCAAATAAAGGTATACAGGGAACAACTCCCCTCCACACCTGCTACCCAGTCTCCCTTCCTGGAGGCAACTGCCATGCCCTGTTTCCTATATATTCTCCTGGAGATATTGTATGCTTATTCAAGCATATATAGCCACACATGGTTTTCTTCCTTTTTACATAAATATCTTAATATATACACTGTTCTGAACCTAGCTCTTTTTCATTTAATAACATTCTGGAGATATTTTGTATCAGTATATAGTAAACTTCCTCTTTCTTATGGTTTCATAGTATTTGATTGTATAAATTTATAATGTATTTAAACAGCCTTATATGATGCACTTTTTAGGTTGCTTTCAATCTGTGTTTTTTTTTTTTTTTTTTTTTTTGGCCATGCCACGTGGCTTGCAGAATCTCAGTTCCCTGACCAGGATTTGAACCCGGGCCATAGCAGTGAAAGCCCCGAATCCTAACCATTAGGCCATCTAGAACTCCTTCAATCTTTGCTTTTAATGAGTAACCTTATGTCTTTACATGTGTGCAAATGTATCTGTTGGAGAATTTCTATTTTAGAATTGTTGGATCAGAAAATACATACATTTAAAAATTTGAGAAGTATTGTGACATTTTCATTGGATTAGACAAAGATTTTAGGTAACTTATCCAAGACTGCAGAGCTAATTTTTAATGGATTTGAGTTAAAACAAATGTTTCCTAACCAGAAAATAGGAGCCATGTCTACGGCCATACCACCCTGATCGCGCCCGATCTCGTCAGAAAATAGGAGCCATGATGAATGGTACATTAGGGGAGACACTAACTTCTTGTGAAATATAATTAAGGCATCTGCAAGAGAAGAAAGTGAGGAGTCACCTTTCTTGCCTATTCCATCCTTCTCGTTGCCTTTTGTGAACTTGTTCCCTGAACCAGAGGGCTAAGTGATGAACTAACCTCAGCAAGCCCAGGTGGGTTTACCTCCTGTCAGCCTGGGCCAGCCAGTCTCACAGACAACTGAGATGCATCCTCCTCTGCCTGGACTGAAAAGTTGAAAAAATTAAAGTGCTTTACCTCAAAAAGTAGAAGGCTATGAAGAAAAGGGTAATGAGTTTTAAAAGGCCTTCAAAGATACTGCAAGATGGACACTCACGAAGAGACGTGCTTTGTGTGTCACTGTCCGTGGTGCTGACAGCAACCCTGTGGGTTGAGGCAGGGTGGCTTTTTCTCCTCCTGGGGCACGAAAGTGTCTTATACAGACCTTCCTGGGGAATTCTGGACAGGAGAGAAAGGAGGCAATCAAGGGAAACAAGAGAAGTAAAAAGGACAAGGGCTACTTAGGCAGAATGTTTGTGAGGCTGGATGGAGAAGGAAGAGGAATTGGTATAGGACTGGGTATTGTTTACAAATCATCATAGATACTAAAAGATAATTCTGCCCCCTTTGAGACAGTTGTGGGTCGGGGGACATATGCACATTGCCTTATGCATTCCATTATTGTATGCATATATCCCCTGAGGGCGTGAAGAAAAGTAAGGTTATGGAAAGAGCTTAGAGAAAGTAATCATGTGGAATTTGAGTGGACAATTTTAGAAATAAAATGGATTGCCATCTTCCTGAGCTGATTTGACTATAATCCTGCTAAGACTGGGAATAGACTGGATAACCTCCCAAGAACTTCGCAATATTTGAAGTCACAACTTCAGTGAAAACATTCATCCTATTCTTGCTCTTTACCTGTTTGAGCTTCAGGGCAACCTGGATTTAAACTAAAGTAACATCACAATCTATACTGATTATTTTTGTCTTATCTAAAGACATTTGCTTTCAAGCGTTTGTTTTTTTTTTTAATTTATTTTTGGCTGCGTTGGGTCTTTGTTGCTGTGCTTGGGCTTTCTCTAGTTGCGGCGAGCGGGAGCTAGTCTGTGTTGCAGTGTGCGGGCTTCTCATTGCGGTGGCTTCTCTTGTCATGGAGCACCAGCTCTAGGCAAGCGGGTTTCAGTAGTTGTAGCACGCAGGCTCAGCAGTTGTGGCTTGCAGGCTCTAGAGCACAGGCTCAGTAGTTGTGACGCATGGGCTTAGTTGCTTTGCAGCATGTGGGATCTTCTCAGACTAGGGCTCGAACCCTTGTCCCCTGCATTGGCAGGCAGATTCTTAACCACTGAGCCACCAGGGAAGCCCCAAGTGTTGTTTTAATACACACGAGAAGTTAATAACTTTCTCAACCGGTCAGTTCTTTCCCTAGCAGCATAAAAGTATAGTACAGAACATGAATTCAATAAATCCCATTCATTCCTCATTGGTGTGCTGAAATTGAACAATCTCCAATTCACATGATTAAGTATAAAAAATATTTATGTTTTGGTGCAAAAAGAAAATGAAACTCTTGGATTTATATTAAGTTTAAGCGTAAAAATATAATTTTTTACATTTCTAGCCTTGGTTTTGTTTTCAATTTTTAAATGCTAAATTTTCCAGTTGGAGGAAATATGTAATTTGGGGGATTCGGCCAGAGATTCCATAAATGTTAAAATCTATTTTCCAATATTTTAATGGCCTCACTGGCAATGCAGTTGGCTTTGTGCTTGGCTGTGTTTATAATCACTGTCGCTACAGAGACACACAGGTTTCGAACTATCTGAGCTCGGGGAGCTCTTGTGCGTGAGCAGTCAAAGCAACATCCAGACAGAGTCTCCAGAGGCCCTAACTGGTATATCTGTCCCCATACAGGGTGAGATTTCCCCATAGGCCACCAGAAAAATAAGCTATTCTCCTCAAGGGTTGTCTGATTCTGCCTGTGGGCATTGACTCTTATAAAGCTTCTCATATTCCAAGCTTAGAGACTGCCCTCAAGTTCTACATCAAATTTCTCTATTCCAGGGCTGTGACTCAGCTCCAATCTAAAATCCATTTGAGAAAAGAAAACATTTAAGGGAAAGAGTATCATCCTTTCTTCTGGATCATCTGTTTCAACATTTTCTTTTCCTCGCACACAGCTAACACAACGATCATCTTTTATCACACTGTGGTGATTCTCTGCCAAAGTGTGGATGGGAAAGGCCGAGGGCACGTCCTTTTCTGCTCCACCCAAAAATGCTTATCAAAATGGAGGGTGGGGAGGGTGACAAAATCTATAGTAAATCAATTTACTCTTATAAATAAATTCAACAACCTGGCTGTATTTTATGACCAAATCTAATAAGTACCTGTTAACTCTTTTGAGTTTTCTTTGTATACAATCACATCAACTGAGAATTATCCAAATCTGATTTTTTTTTTGAGGTTCCATACTGTGCAGTGCATGCACCCTGGTATCATGGTTATCATCACAAACAACAAATATATACTGAGTGTTTACCAGGTAAAAGACATGGAACGGGGTGATATGGGGATCTAGGGATGAATGAGACAGAGCCTTTGCCATCTCAAAAGGATAATAATTGGGACATGGTTTGTCTATGTGAAAAACAGAACCACTAAACAAAATGGAACAAGGTCATAATTACCTTTGCAGACTCAAACTTCATTTAAAAGAATTGCTTTTCCTTCACGCCCACTATGTTGGCAGGCTGCATACCCTAGATGAGCTGCTTGGTCACAATTCTCCACTCTCCTCTTTTTTTTTCCCCTTGCTTTGGACGAATGTCCATTGCACAGTCTATGATCTGAGTCATGAACATAATGATATTAGAAGTAAATGGAAAAGGAAAAGCAGAGTAGGAGAATATTGTAGGGGAACAGTTATCACTCACTCTGCTATTCTCTCCATCTGGCCTGGCTTCCTGGCTCCCCCATAAAATGGAGATTACCATGGCCACAAAAGACTCTGAAACCTTTCCCAGAAACCAATTGCCAGAACAGGAATTCTGAAGGAACATAACACAAGTGAATAACACAGTATTTTCTTCTCTAAGAGCAAAAGGTTATAAAAAGTAATTTAAAAAATACGATCATGAAATCTGGATGAAGGAGACAGTTTTAGCCTGACTTTCAATCGTTTATAGACAATTTTGAAGTAGCTTAAATTTAGCTAACCCATAGCATGGATTACTCTTAAAGTTTTTTAAGTGGTTCACAAAATAGGATATATAACAAAATCTGTTTTTGTAAAAAAGAAATAAAGGTATATTTATGAATAGGAAAGACTATCAACTCTAATTTTTCCTAAGCACTGTGATTTTAGTTCATTTTATTTCCATCTTGGGTATAGGAATAGGGGATGGGGAAGGAAGAGAACAGACTATTTTGATAACAAAGCCCATAGAACTACTGAACTTTTAAAAATATGTACATTTATTTTTGTCAAGAATAAAAAATTATGTTTAATTTTTTCAATTAAAAAATTTAATGTAGCCTTAGAAACAAAAAAGTGCTGCTACCCAGTAAGCAGTTGGTAAATGATTGCTAATGTTATTATGTAGTGAGAATAATCTTCAGAAAGAAAATCAGGATTATATTGCTTCTGAAGCTTTTGTGAAATCAAGCCTTCACCTAACCAAGTTGTTGACAAAAGGATAACATCAGCATGGGAGCTACAAAAGCAGAGCTCACAGAGCAGGAATTAGGTGGCCAGTATTTTTTTTTTTTTTTTTTTTTTTTTTTTTTAGGTAAGAAGTCGATTTATTTAGAGAGATACACATTCCCTAGACAGATTGCAGTCCGTCTCAAAAGGCGAGAACAGCCTTGGAAGAAATTCCACAGACAGAGTGTGGGCCATCTCAGAAGGCGAGAGGCCTGGATGGCCAATATTAAAACCATACAGTGCCGAGGCCAGAGATCCTGAAGAGAGAAAGAGGCTGGGACGCTACTTGCTGGCAACTTGTGCCGTTTGAGAAGCACAGAAAGTTCACTGAGCATCTCTGGGGCCACCTCCCTGCCTTTTGATTCCTTGATCCTCTGCTCACCCTATGACAATTCTGATGAATCATTCATCCTCTGGTTAGCATAAGTACAACTGGTGCAGTGACTAAAGGTTAATTTCCTTTATCATGAACTAACTGGTTTGCACAGTAACCTTGGGTGAGTGTGTTTGATGTCCCCCTGAGTTGATGAGCAAAATGTGTAGTGAAGGAAGTGAGCCTGGGACATAGGGGCCCAAGAACATACCCTTCCCCCTGTGAGTCTCCATAGGAGCAGCCAGGCAGCCTCTCTACAGTTCACGGCTTTCTTATCTATAGTGCCAACCACAATATTCCCATCTGAAAACCAAGTGTGCATATCACCCAAAATATTTACTCTGGACCACAGCCAGACCTTTACTCTTGTTGATTAATGCATACACTGTTTACAGTCCTTGTTGGCCCTACTTATCTTCCCCCCTTCTCTGGGAACTGATTGTACTCCCAAACCAGAGGTGGGCATGTGAGCTGGGCTGGGTGAAACACAGAGTTCTCTACCCTTCTGTGGTCAGTGATCCTGCCAGTGATGGGAACGTGACTCAAGATAGACCCATCAGAGTCCTTCCCAGGATTGTATCCAGCTAGACTCCACTTGCAAAACAAAATATAAGACTGAGCCATTCATTCAAGTAGCCAGAAGACTGTTTGTATCATTGGCCCAGGGAAGAACAGCTGACTGACCTTGGGCAAGTCACTTAAACTCTGTTGGAACAAAGTTCTTTCTCCTATGAAGTGAGAGCTCTGATTAAGACCATCTGGAAGGTTCTGACGTTCAGAGATGAGACCTCTCCTTCTCCTGTTATGTAGACAGTTGAACCAAGACAACCTTACCAAGCTAGGCTAATGGATTTACTCTAATGATTCCTTCTCAGTCCTACAACTGGGTTTTCCAGGAACCCAGATAATTGCACCTGGAATCCCAATACCAAAAAAAGCACAACACTTGTTGAGCTGAGTTACTACAAAATACTAACTATAGTTCCCTGTGCTACATAGTAGGTCCTTGTTGCTTATCTATTTTATATATAGTAGTGTGTATATATTAATCCCAAACCCATCAAAAAATGGGCAGAAGATCTAAATAGATATTTCTCCAAAGAAGACATACAGATGGCCAACAGGCACATGAAAATTTGCTCAACATCGCTAACTATTAGAGAAATGCATATCAAACATACAATGAGGTATCACCTCACTCCAGTCAGAACGGTTGTCATCAAAAAGTCTAGAAATAGGGGCTTCCCTGGTGGTGCAGTGGTTAAGAATCCGCCTGCCAATGCAGGGGACACAGTTTCGAGCCCTGCTCCGGGAAGATCCCACATGCCACGGAGCAACTAAGCCCGTGCGCCACAACTACTGAGCCTGCGCTCTAGAGCCCGTGAGCCACAACCACTGAGCCTGCACTCTAGAGCCCACGAGCCACAACTACTGAAGCCCACGCGCCTAGAGCCTGTGCTCTGCAACAAGAGAAGCCACCACAATGAGAAGCCTGCGCCCCGCAACAAAGAGTAGCCCCCGCTCACTGCAACTAGAGAAGAGAAAGCCTGCGTGCAGCAGCGAAGACCCAATGCAGCCAAAAATTAAATAAATGAATAAATAAATAAATTTATTTTTAAAAAAGTCTACAAATAATAAATGCTAGTGAGAGTGTGGGAAAAAAGGAACCCTCCTACACTGTTGGTGGGAATGTAAATTGGTGCAGCCACTATGGAGAACGGTATGGAGGTTCTTTAAAAAACTAAAAATAGAGTTACCATATGATCCAGCAATCCCACTCCTGGGCATATTTCCAGAGAAAACTATAATTCGAATAAATATGTGCACCACAATGTTCATTGCAGCAGTATTTACCATAGCCAGGACTTGGAAACAACCTAAATGTCCGTCGACAGATGAATGGATAAAGAAGATATGGTATATATATACAATGGAATATATTATAGTTTTGCAAAATATTACCATTGGGGAAACTGGACAAAGTCACAGGATCACTCTGTATTATTTCTTACAACTGCATATGAATCCACCTGATCTCAATAAAAATTTCAATTAAGAAAAAAGATTTGATAGGCATAGGGGATTAAGAGGTACAAATCCTACTATGTATAAAATAAGTTACAAGAATATATTGTACAGCACAGGGAATATAGCCAACATTTTATAATAACTTTAAATGGAATATAATCTATAAAAATATTGAATCACTATGTTATATACCTGAAACTACTATAATGTTGTAAATCAATTATACTTCAATAAGAGTTTTTTTAAAGAAAAGTTTGTTTTTACACCACTGGAACAAAACAGGTGAAGCCTTATCCTGATAATCCAAAGAATGAATTCTTAACATGAAGCCTCACTTATCCAGTTCAGCTTTGTTCCCCATTTGTGCTGACCTTGAAACCACAAAGAGGCAAGGAAACTAGTTGTCACAGTTCCTATCTTACATGGTTTAGTACCGGTCAGGAATATTTAGACCTCATTTTCAGAAACACTAAAAATGATTCACAAATTAAAAAGCAACATTTTATGAGACACTACATGTTACTTTTCTAAATTAAGAAGGAGAATGGTGTATAGTAAGATTTTAAACAACCCTGCAAGAAACCTCATTCACAAAGGATCCACCAAAACTGTCCTTCAGAAGGACATCCTGGGAACATTTAAGTTAGATTCATCCCAAATACACGAAATTAGGAAGACAAAAAGGAAAAAAAAGGGCACAAGCACAAAGGAAATTAAAAATATTTGTAGGTGGATACTTCATTTAACATTATTAATATATATAAGACCTGAAGGCAACTAAGATTTTTCTAGGAATATATGAATTAATAAATTTTATTCCAGTGAATAATGGTGGAATGAATGGAGAATCTTGACAAAGCATTTTAAAAAGCTCCAGGTCCATATGATTTCAACTGTGAATCCCTTGAAATCATCAAGAAAATCATTTCTATCTATGCTATTTGAACATTCCAGAGCATAGTAAAAGAATGCATGCTTTCCAAATTTTTTTTTTTTTTTTTTTTTTTGCGGTACACGGGCCTCTCACTGTTGTGGCCTCTCCCATTGCAGAGCACAGGCTCTGGACGCGCAGGCTCAGTGGCCATGGCTCACGGGCCCAGCTGCTCCGCAGCATGTGGGATCTTCCTGGACCGGGGCACGAACCCGTGTCCCTTGCCTTGGCAGGCAGACTCTCAACCACTGCGCCACCAGGGAAGCCCTTTCCAAATATTTTTAACAGCCAGCATTAATACTGAAAACAAAGATAGGGAAAAATCACCCACAAAAATATCACAAATCAATCACAAAAACACCCTAAGTATAAATATTGGTGCAAACATCTTATGTAAAAATTACCAAGCAGAATCCAGCATTAGATTAACAGAATAGTGTACCAGACCAAGTAGAGTTCATTTTAAAAATGTAAAAATGGTTCAACATAGGAATTCTATTAATGAAATTCATCATAATTTTTAAAGGTGAAAAATCACATCATCTCAAGAGATTCCAAAAAGTCATTTTAAAAAATTCCACATCAGTTGCCAATTTAAAACCAGGGTTTGAAAAACAGTGACACAAGGATATTTTAAACATGATAAATTATATATTTAAAATAGTGTGACATTTAATAATAAAATATAAGTATTATTTCCATAAACATAATAAATAAGGCCAGGTGGTCTATTATTTAATCTTGTAGAAGTGCTAGCCAAAACAACCAGAAAAGGGAAAAGAGAGGTGTAAAATGTTGGAAACATTATCATTTTTCAGAAGATGCTGCTATATATCTGAAAAATATGACAGGTTGAAATGCAATGGTGTTAAAACCATTAGAGAGTTCTATTAGATGGTCAGATTGACATTAAAACAAAAAGCTTTCTCAATTATACCTCAATAAAGCTGAAATTTTTTTAAACACTAAACTTTCTCATATGTTGACAATACCAGTTTAAAAAAACCTTTTTTTCTATTTCTCAATAGATACAAAATGCATAAAACACTTAGAAATAAACAAAAGTAATGTGCAAATTAAACAAGAAAATTATAAAACACCAAGGAACACTGAAGAAAATATAAATAAATGAAGAGAAATGCCTTGCTCACACTGGTGTACTGCACATCTATTTTTGTTGCCTTTGTTGTCATTGTTACTGCCTTTGTCCCCCTGAACATCCAGCCCTTGATTTCTGGAACAGCAACTGCTTCCCTTTCTCTGAGTTGCCTGCCACACTGTGTGCCGGCTTGTTAGGACTGTTATCCAAGTGTCCTGCTCTTCTTCAACCAAGGGGTAGATAAGCTACCCAAACAAGGATCACTGAATTCTCTCTCAGAAACTGAAATTTGAGCAAAATGCGTCAAAGACGGAAAGCTGGTAGAGCTAAGGAATGTGAGTAGAGCTGCAGATCCCTGTAACTGCTCTGGCTCTTTTCATGCCCGTATCTAGTCCTTCAGCTTTCCTTCACATCTGTGAGCCAATCCAACTCCTTTCAGGAATTCCTTTATTTTACCTTTTTTCTTTAAGTCAGTCAAAATCTGATTTTTTTCAACCAAATAACTGTAACTGAATCAAATAGAAAGACATACTATTATAAAGATGTCAATTACCTCTAAATTAATCTATAATACAATACACACCGATACCATAACAGAAATGGAACCACAGTCTTAAATTTCATCTTGTAAAGTGGTACTCAACTTTGGCTACACATTAGAATAATCTGGGGGGATTTTACAACTCTCTGTCCCTGGGATGAACCCCAAAGCAATTAAACCAGGACCTCTGGGAGTAGAACAAAGTGTTTATTGAGCCCCTTCAGTGATTATGATGTGCTGCCAAGATTGAGAATTACTCCTCTAGAAGAATAAACATGTAAGACTAGTGAGAAGTTTCTGCGGAAGAAAAGAAAAATGAGCAGGCTTGTCCTATCAGCAATTGAAATATATTATAAAGCTATAGTAATTAAAACAGTATAGTATGAGCACAAGAACTGACAGACAAATCAATAGAACAAAATACATACTCCAAAAAAGAGTCAAGTCTGTACAATTTAAAATATAATAGAGGGGCTTCCCTGGTGGCGCAGTGGTTGCGCGTCCGCCTGCCGATGCAGGGGAACCGGGTTCGTGCCCCGGTCTGGGAGGATCCCACATGCCGCGGAGCGGCTGGGCCCGTGAGCCATGGCCGCTGAGCCTGTGCGTCCGGAGCCTGTGCTCCGCGACGGGAGAGGCCACAACAGAGGAAAGCCCACATACCACAAAAAATAAAAAAAAATAAAAAAAAAATAAATAAAAAAAAAAAAATTAAAAAAAAAAAATTAAAAAAAAAAATATAATAGAGATGGCATTTAAAATCAGTGGGAAAAAAATAAATAAATAAATAAAAAATAAATAAAATCAGTGGGGAAAAGAGGGACTACTCTGTGAATAATGTTGGGACAACTAGCTGACCACTTGAAAAAAACGAAGCCGTTAAAATAAATTCTATATAATTGAATGTGAAAATAAAACTATATGTTGCTTTTGCCTATGCAGTATATATTCATCTTTATTTGGTGATAGAACCCCAGTTTTCCCTGGGAAACCACTCATCAGCAATATTCAATCCATTTGATTGAAGGTTGAAGTAAAAAGATGAAAAGATATTAACTCTCTCTCTCTTAAACTAAAGAATATAATAAGAACAATGAGATATCACTTATCGACCATGATATTGGCAAAATAAAATTTTTTATTGGTAATATCTGGTCTTGTTCAGTGAGTGGGGATTAGAAACTCTAAGAGTATAAATAGCAGTAAACACTGTAAATTTATATACCTTTAATTCAGTACTTCAACTTTTGGTAGTATAATACAAGCTTACAGTCAATCACAGCCACAGAGATGTACCTACAAAGACTTTATTGATATACCTTTGTTTCCACAGTGAAAAACTAAATGTCTTTCAAGAGGATAATATATCTATACATGTGTTGACATTAAATATTTCCATGACTCTTCACACTCATTAGAATTACTATTATTAAAACACACACACACACACACACACACACAAAACACACAGAGAAAATAAGGGTTGGCAAGGATGTGGAGAAATTGGAACCTTTGTGTACTGTTGGAATGTAAAATGATGCAGCCACTATGGAAAACAGTATGGTGATTCCTCAAAAACTTAAACATAGAATTACCATATGATCCAGCATTTCCACTTCCACTTTGGGTGTATACCCAAAATATTTGAAAGCAGGAACTCCAACAGATATTTGTACACCATGTTCACAACAGCATTATTTACTGTGGTCAAAAGTAGGAGCAACTCAAGTGTCCATCGATAAATAAATAGATAAGCAAAATGTGGTCCATATGTCCAATGTAACATCAGTCTTTAAAAGGAAGGATATTTTGATACATGTACAACATGGATGAACTCTGAGGACATCATGCTAAATGAAATAAGTGAGTCACCAAAGGACAAATATTGTATGATTCTACTTATATGAATTTGACTAGAATAGTCAAATTCATAGAGACAGAAAATAGAATGGTGTTTGCCAGGGGCTGGAAGGGGGAGGAGTAGGGAGATATTGTTCAATGGATAGAGTTTCAGATTTGCAAGATGAAAAAGTTCTAGAGATGGGGACTTCCCTGGTGGTCCAGTGGTTAAGACTCCACACTCCCAATGCCAGGGGCCCAGGGTCAATGCCTGGTCAGGGAACTAGATCCTGCATGCCGCAACTAAAGATCCTGCACTCTGCAACTAAAGATCTTGCACGCAGCAATGAAGATCCTGCATGTTGCAACTAAGACCCGGCACAGCCAAATAAATAAATATTTTTTTAAAAAGTTCTAGAGGTGGATGATGGTGATGGCTGCAGAACAATGTAAAATGTACTTAATACCACAGAACTGTGCACTTAAAAATGCTTAAGATGGCAAATTTTATGTTATGCATATTTCACCACAATAAAAAATTTTTCTATAAAAAAATAAGTTTTTATTTATTTATTTTGATTTCCTCAAGATTCATCTTTATTATTGGTGTCTGGGAAATTTGCTTTTATGATGAGTCATTCACGAATGACACTGATGGGCTTCCCTGCTGGCGCAGTGGTTAAGAATCTGCCTGCCAACACAGGGGACAGGGGTTCGAGCTCTGGTCCAGAAAGATCCCACATGCCGCAGAGCAACTAAGCCCATGCACCACAACTACTGAGGCTGTGCTCTACAGTCCTTGAGCCACAGCTACTGAGCCCACGCACCACAACTACTGAAGCCCACGCACCTAGAGCTCACGCTCTGCGACAAAGGGAAGCCACCGCAATGAGAAGGCCACATGCCACAACAAAGAGTAGCCCCCATTCACCGCACATAGAGAAAGCCCGTGCGCAGCAATGAAGACCCAACACAGCCAAAAATAAAATAAAATAAAAATAAATTTTAAAAAAAAAGAATGACTCTGAAACACAAATATTGAACTATGCAGCAGCTTCCTAGATGTCATTCTTCATGATCGCTTTTATAGTTTGTGATCATCAATCATTTTTATTTGTAATCATTGTTCACAAAGTAGGAAAAGTCTTTTTAAAGAGCGAGACAGACAGAGAGCAGAACCCTTAAAAACATCAAAGAGAATCCTTATACAGGGTCAATCACAAATGCATTATGGAAAATTAGGTGGTGACATCATATCTTAAGTTACAAGTCACTTCTTTGGGGGGTAATTTTCCATGTTGGACTTTTGCTTCACATTTTCTCAGCAGCTCTGTTTCACTCCCAGAAGCTAGCTGCTCATAAAGATTCTAGTGGCCCAGTCATGCATGCCAGGGACCCAAAATCTGGAAGGATTCACTTGGCTAGCCAAGAACCCTGAACTAGAGGCGATCTGGTTTCTTTCTCAGGGCTGCAACAAAACAGTGAAAATATTTCCACTCAAAATAGAAACTGCAATCTAAAAGTAGCCCTGTTGCTTTTCTTTTAAAATAAGAACACAAGCAGAAATAAGGAGTGGGACTTTCATTTGACTTACACTGTGGTTCAAGAAAGGAACTGCAGCATATATAAAACAAAATCTTAACTGCATTTAAAAACTGTATCTAGTGCAGCTGCTTAGTATAGAACATGATCAGGGGAGAAGAGAAATAATGCCAACCTCTTGTCAGAAAATCAGAACACTAAGCCATCTGCATGTATCTGGACAAAACTATAATTTGAAAAGATAATGCACCCCTATGTTCATAGCAGCGCTATTTATAATAGCCAAGACATGGAAGCAACATAAATGTCCATCAACAGAAGAATGGATAAAGAAGATGTGGTACATATATACAATGGAATATTACTCAGCCATAAAAAAAGAACAAAACAATGCCATTTGCAGTGACATGGATGGACCTAGAGATTGTCATATTGAGCGAAGTCAGACAGAAAGGGAAAGACCAATACCATATGATATCACTTATATGTGGAATATAAAATATGACACAAATGAACTTATCTATGAAACAGAAACAGACTCACAGACATAGAGAACAGGCTTGCAGTTGCCAAGGGGGAGAGAGGGTGGGGGAGGGGTGGCTTAGGAGTTTGGGACTAGCAGATGCAAACTATTATACATAGAAAGGATAAACAAGGTCCTACTGTATAGCACTGAGAACTATGTTCAATATCTTGTAATAAACCATAATGGAAAAGAAAAAAAAAAAACACTAAGCCATCTGAAGGCAGATAAATACCTTCCCTTAATATCCATTTAAATATGTACTGAGGTTTCTAAACAAAAAGTGTCACTGTGGAATGTAAATTGATACAGTCACTATGGAGAACAGTATGGAGGTTCCTTAAAAAACTAAAAATAGAATTACCATATGACCCAGCAATCCCACTACTGGGCATATACCCAGAGAAAACTTTAATTCAAAAAGACACATGCACCCCAATGTTCATTGCAGCACTATTAACAATAGCCAGGTGGTGGAAGCAACCTAAATGCCCATCAAAAGACAAATGGATAAAGAAGATGTGATATGTATATACAATGGAATATTACTCAGCCATAAAAAGGAAGGAAATTGGGTCATTTGTAGAGACGTGGATGGATTTAGAGAGTGTCATACAGAGTGAAGTAAGTCAGAAAGCGAAAAATATCATATGTTAACGCATATATGTGGAACCTGGAAAAATGGTACACATGAACCGGTTTGCAGGGCAGAAATAGAGACATGGATGTAGAGAACAAACGTATGGACACCAAGGGGGGAAAGCGGCAGGTGGTGGTGGTGTGATGAATTGGGAGATTGGGATTGACATGTATACACTAATATGTATAAAATGGATAACTGATAAGAACCTGCTGTATAAAAATTAAGTAAAATAAAATTTAAAATTAAAAAAAAAAGTGCCACTGTGAACACCTTACATAATCTGATCCAAGGAACTAGCTGACTTTGATGAAGTTCCCCGTTTGCAACCAAACTCAGCAAAATTGTTCAAAAAGAACCAAAAGAACAGGAAAAGTCTTGGGAGTCAAACCATTTATGACTGTCTGCCCTCTGACCAGTTGTGCTTCTGTTCCAATATAAAGTCACTCTTCTTAGGGACTTCACACCATCTGTTTCTGAGGTTTATTTAGACCAGGCTTAGTGATTTTATGCCAAAGGTGCATAAAAGTGTTGTTGTTTAACTCTGATATTTGGTGAGATATTTCTTGAATAAATGAAAGAGGTATGACACCTTCATATTTCTGACATTTTAAAATTATTTTCAAATATGACACCAAAATACTACATCACAAAAATACTATCAAAATCTGCCTACTCTCATTCTTGCAGGTGATTACAAATTATTCATTCTAGTCATCCTACTGTCCATGAGCATGCAGTTAGAACTGAAGTGCCACAGTGACTCTAATAAATGCCAGTCCTTGCTGAGAAACCTCAGAAATCCATCCAACAGCAATCTGGGGGCTCAGCCAAGGCAATGCCAATAAATCAGTTGACTAAAATAATCAGTTCTTGCTGAAAATGAGAAGACTCCCATGATCCACCAATGCCAGGGCTAGGTATAAACCTTGAAAAATACATATACAACAAGATGTGACAGAATGTTCCTGCAACACTGTCTGTAGTAGCATAATTCGGAAAAACCTAAAAGCTCATCAGCAGGAAATTAGATGCATAAATTGTGATATAATTGTGTAACAGAATAACAGAATTTTAACTTATAGAAGTTAAAATGAATAATTACTATGTATACTAACTTAGCTCTTGAAAACATAATTTTAGTGGGTAAAAGCAATACTGAATGTTTTAATACCAGTTATGTAAATTTTAAAGACAGACAAAATGGTGAAATTTTTGAAATGACACAAGTGTCCATAAAGAGGGAATTGGATACATCAAGGCAGTATACGATGAAAGGTATCGTTGTTTAAATGATGGTGTAAAGCTCTGTTGACTGACACTGAAAAAGGTCAATGATATTTTGCTAAACGAAAAGTCAGATGTATACTATGATCTGACTTTTATTTTCAAAAAAATGTGTGTACATGCATTTAAAAATGTTAACTCTGGCTGTTTCTGGATGGTAGGATAATTGATAGGCTTTATTTTCTTTATACTTTTCTGCGTTTTTCTGATTTTTTTTTTTTTTGCTATTGGTTGTATTACTTTTATAATCAGAAACAAAATTTACTACAAAAAAGAAAAAACAAAAATACAATGTAGCAGATTTTATTTCCAAAGATGGCTGCACCAATATATACCTCATCCCACATGCTTTTCTTACAGTATGACTTTGACATTGCTCCATAGAGAGGTAGGAAGGAGTCTCTGTTCCTGCCCCTTAAATATAGTCCAGCTTTTGTGACTTGCTCCTAATGAATAGGATGCAGTCAAAGTAACCGCAGTATTTCCAAGGGTGGGTCTTAAAAGATGATACAACTTCTGCCTAGCTCATTGCCTCTCTTCTTTTCTCTCTCTTTCTCTCCCCATCTCCACTTAACCCTTGGAACCCAGCCACCATGTCATGATTTAGCCCAGGCCACACGGAGAGGTTTCATGGAGCTGTTCTGACCAACAGCCCAGCTAGGGCCTTAGCTAAGAGCCAGCATCAACCACCAGACATGTGAGTGAACTAGCCTTCGAATGACTCCACTCCCAGCCTTTGAGTCTTCCAGCCGAGGCCCCAGAGACCTCTGCGCCTTGCCCAGAATCTGTGAGCATAATCAACAGTTTTGCGCCACTGTATTTTAGAGTAATTTGCTATGCAATCCTAGAACCTGGAGCACACACAAGCAATATTGCACATTGTTTCCGGATACACATGTGGTCAAAGTAAATCAACTGACTACTCAGTTCTTGCTCTCTCGCAGGGCTGAAAATGAGCATATCCCCATGACCCAGCAACTCCATGTCTAGGTGTAAACCCTGAAGAATAAATGCTCAGTGAAACATGCGCTAGGATGTTCATTTCAACATTGTTCATAGTAGGATAATTGGAAAAAAACTAGAAGTCCATCAGCAGGAAATTAGATATATAAATTGAGATGTAATTGTATAATAGAATAGAACTGTCATAGAAGTTAAAGTAAATTATTATATGTACTAACTTGGCATGGATTGGGTACACACCAAATTCTTTATAATAATTTCTCCTAAGAGCATAGGAGGAAAACGGGACAGAGAGAGGATCCCATGGCATTTAAAGGCATTTCTGAAGGTCAAAATGTAAAAAAGAAAAAAAATAATAAAAAATTTAAAACATTGATCTGAAGCAAATGTGACAAAATGCTAACATTTATTCTAATTATGAAAACGCAGGTGATTATAATTCCCCATGTACTTTTCTGTATTCGCTTTCCCCTACCGCACCAAAAGTAAATCTAGTATTTAATTTAAGGGTTCTTTTTTGTTTTTTTTTTACTTTTGGTTGTTGTTTCCTTCTCTATGGGAAAAAACAAATTCCCTTATTAAAAATACCTTCACACAAAACTAATCACCTAAGGATCCAACTTAAAATCCTTGACAATTTCTCTTGATAATTTGAAACGGGTTTTGTTTGTTTTTTAGGAGAGTTACTTTAAGAAGTCAAGGTATAAATTGATGCTATAATTATTTGTGAAGATCTTTCTGGATAATAATAGTTCAATAATAGTAATATAATAAGAAGTTAATAATAATAAATATGCTAAAACTCCTCTATGATAAATTGAAACCCTGCTTCTCAGATCCATGTTCTGTATGAGGAGCCAGTGAGTTTTAGGACAAGCTATTCCACTGTAGACTGTGGTTTTGTATATATCATATTGGGGAGAAATCTGCCAGGAGTTCCATGAGGTACTTTGTCACACTCCCAGTCTAGCTCTGGGCAGGAACAGGCCACGGACTACACTAAAGTCACGTTGGCTCAGTATAGGCTCAGTGGCTCATTGCAAGCCTGTCCCCAGTCACGGCCTCCATTCAGGACCATTGGAGACATCTTACAGACCAAGAGAGGGACCAGATATGATATTATGAGAGGGTAAACTAGGATGTCTTGGAGGGTACCCTACCTTTTATCTTTAACTTTGATCTTTGGGGTGAACCAAATGCACATGTAACAGGCGGGGCCCTGAAAACAGATGGTACACCAAAAGGGTTTAACTGAAGCAAACTGAATGAAGGAGTTACTTGCAAAAATAACTTGGTTCCCAGGGTTAAGGGGCCAACGAAGGAAGGTGAGGCACACAGTCCAGCACAAGTGAGAACCCTGACCTCGCTCAGGCTCCACTGTATTACTGGAGTAGGAGAGAACTGCCCTGCAAAAGAGGGGCCCGCCCTCGGGACAGTGCACACGGAGGGAGGCGGCTGCTGACCAGACAGAAGCCCAGTTGCTGAGGAAGTAAATACCTCAACCCCCTACTCCCGCCCTCCCATCTTCTGCCACTACATCCCATTAACTGACCAACCAATAGCCAGAGGTCAAGGGCATCCGGGGATGCAGTCCATACATGGCAACAAGGCAGGACACAGAGTGGGGCAGAGAATGAATCTTGGGGCCAAACAGAAAATTAACCGTCACATTTTTCCCTCAGAGAAAACAGAAAGAGAGAATAATCCTATGGCATAGTTTGATTGCCAGAAAGTACAAGTGGCAGAGAATACAGGTGAAGACCAAATACTCTAAAACCTCAAACTCCATGTTTTGTAGATGCTAACAGATGTTAACCTATAGAACAGTTCATGTCCAGGAATACCTGGTTACTTAAGAAAACATTTGAAATAATCTTTGGAAATATACTATAAGTTAAATTATATAATGTTAGCTTTCTGTTGATCATGATTCTATTGATTATTTTATATGTTAGATATATATATAGATGATAGCTAGAGATATACACATAGAACATGTATAAATATATAGAATGTGTTCTATATAGAGAGAATATATAGGATTACATGTTTTCTATGTGTATATATAGACCATTATATATGTCTGTATATAGATATATATAGTTATATATAGATATTTCTATAGGTCAAAATATTAATGGCTAGAGATGAGTGATTGCTAACTTCTGCTTCACAAAATTTCCAAGCTAAAATTACTGCATGCTGGTGGGAATGAAAATCGATATGATTTTTCTGGCAGATAGTGGGGCAATATACTATCAAAAGCCTTAAAAATGTGCGTGCTAACATTTTTTAAAATTCATAATGGCCAATGTAAATGCTCTTATAGGCTGTTAAGAAAAGTATAAATTGGTACAGTTTCTTTGGATGTCAATTTGGCAGTACCTACTAAAACTTTCCATGCACATACACTTTGACCTAGTAACTTCACTCTTAGGGAATTGAATGTGTGTACAAAATACATGAATAAGAAGAATGCTTAACCTGAAACCATAAAACTCCTAGAAGAGAACATAGGCAGTAAGCTCCTTGACATTGGTCTTGATGATTTTTAGGATTTGACACCAAATGTAAAGGCAACTTAAGCAAAAATAAACAAGCGGGACTACATCAAACTAAACTTTTGCACAGCAAATGAAATTATCAACAAAATGAAAAGGTAACCTACCGAATGGGAGAAAACATTTGCAAATCATACATCCAATGAGGAGGTAATATCCAAAATATATAAAGAACTCATATAACTTAATAACCAAAAAAATAAACAAACAATCCAATTAAAATATGGGCAGAGGATCTGAATAGGCACTTTTCTAAAGAAGACATACAGATGGGCAACAGGTACATGGAAAGATGCTCAACATCATTAATCAGAGAACTGCAAATCATAACCACAATGAGATATTACCTTACATCTGTTAGAATGGCTATTACTAAAAAGACAAGAAATAACAAGCGTTGATGAGGATGTGGAGAAAAGGGAACACTTGTACACTGTTGGTGAGAATGTAAATTGGTGTGGTCACCAGTATGGAAAATAGTATGGAGGTTCCTCAAAGAATTAAAAATAGAACTACCATATGATCCAGCAATTCCACTTCTGGGTATTTATCAGAATAAAAAAAACAACAACACTAACTCCAAAGGATATATGCACCCCAATGTTCAGCATTATTTACAATAGCCAAGATATGGAAACAACATAAATGTCTATCAACAGATGAATGAATAAAGAAAATGCAGTATATATACACAATGGAATATTCTTCAGCCATAGAAAATAGAAAAGAATGAAATCTTGCCATTTGCGACAACGTGGATGGACCTGGAGGGTATTATGCCAGGTGAAATAAGTCAGACAGAGAAAGGCAAATACCATATGATCTCCCTTTTATGTGGAATTAAAAAAAAAAAAAAAGCAAGCTCATAGATACAGAGAAGAGATTGGTGGTTGCCAGAGGCTGGGGTGGGAGCAGGGGGGTTAGGCAAAATGGGTGAATGAAGTCAAAAAGTACAAACTTCCAGCTCTAAAATAAATAAGTTCTGGGGATGTGAGGCACAGCACAGTGACTCTAGTTAATAATACCATACTGCATGTTTCAAAGTTGCTAAGAAAGTAGATCTTAAAAGTTATCATCACGGGCTTCCCTGGTGGCGCAGTGGTTGAGAATCCGCCTGCCGATGCGGGGGGCGCGGGTTCGTGCCCCGGTCCGGGAAGATCCCACGTGCCGCGGAGCGGCTGGGCGCGTGAGCCATGGCCGCTGAGCCTGCGTGTCCGGAGCCTGCGCTCCGCAACGGGAGAGGCCACGACAGTGAGAGGCCCGCGAACCGCAAAAGTTCTCATCACAAGAAAGCAAAATTCTGTTAACTAGATCTGGTGACAGATGTTAACTAGACTTATTTGGGTGATCATTTCACATTACAAATATCGAATCATTATGTTGTACACCTGAAACCAACATGATGTTGTACATCAGTTATACCTCAATTTAGAGAACAATGCTTACTGTTTCGTTGTTTGTAATAGCACTAAATATGTGTGTGTACATGTATATACACATATATAAACACATCTGAAAACTATTTAAGTATACATCAGTATGAGAACAGTTGAAAACGTAATCTTCTTCAAGGGTCTCCCATTTCACCAGCCATTCACTTGTACACCCTGGAAACTTAGGAGACAACCTGTACCCCTCAGTGTCTAGAAGAGGATGTGGCTGGCACAGAGTAGGTATTCAATCAATATCTAATCAATAAATATTTTTATGTCTCCTCCTTTACCCAGGATATCCAATCCATTATCAAGATGTATTGATTTTATTTCCTAAATATCTCTCAAATCCATCCACTTCTTCTCCACTGCTAGAAGTGGGGTCTATCTATTTATCTCTCACCTGGATTATACAATAGCCTCCTATTTTGGTGTCTCTGCACCTACTCTGGCCACTTTCTAATCAATTCTCAGCTGCAACCAGGTATCTTTCCAAAATAAAAATCTAATCACATCACCCCGCCCCCAACCTTCAATGACTTTCCATTTAGGTTAGTTTGCTCAGGCTGCCATAAAATACCACGGGCTGCATGGCTTCAATAACAGAAATTAATTTTCTCACAGTTCTTGAGCCTAGAAGTCCAAAAGCAAGGTCTTGGTTGATTTTTTTCTGAGGCCCTCCCTGCACCTACTCTGGCCACTTTCTAATCAATTCTCAGCTGCAACCAGGTATCTTTCCAAAATAAAAATCTAATCACATCACCCCGCCCCCAACCTTCAATGACTTTCCATTTAGGTTAGTTTGCTCAGGCTGCCATAAAATACCACGGGCTGCATGGCTTCAATAACAGAAATTAATTTTCTCACAGTTCTTGAGCCTAGAAGTCCAAAAGCAAGGTCTTGGTTGATTTTTTCTGAGGCCTCTCCCCTTGGCTGCAGGTGGCTACCTTCTCTCTGTCCTCACATGGTCTTTCCCCTGTGGATGTCTGTGCCCTAATCTCCTTATAAGGACACGAGTCATATTAAATTAGGGCCTACCCATGTGACTTCATTTTACCCAAATTACCTCTTTAAAGGCCCTGTCTCCAAATATAGCCACATTCTGAGGCAGTAGGGTTAGGATTTCAACATATGAATTTGCGGGGACACCATTCAGCCTCTAACACCATGGCTCTTAGGATAAAGCCAAAGCTGTGTCCACGGCTGTGCGGGAGATCTTTGGTTTGCCCCTCCTGGTTCACTCTTTACTTGGCTTCACCCTGTCTGCAGTGTCCCTGGAGGCTGACCTATATGGACCCTGCTCTCTGGCTGCCAGGAGGGTACGGCAAATGGGAGGCACCAGTAGGAGATCTGGAGGGTGGCAGGAGGGTAAAGTTGAGGCGCCTTTCCCCTGCCTTCCTCTCTGTCAGGTCACCTCAGGGTGACTGCGTCCCTCTACTGAAAAGCCCCAGCTCCTGTGAGGCAGCCTTCTCCACACAGTGACCAGCTGGGTTCCAGTAACTGCTCCTTCAAGCTTTTGTTCTTAAGGGCTCCCTGCTAACACCAGGGATAATGGTCACCCTTTCGGGCCTTTACTAACCCTGTCCACACCTTTGAAAGTGGACATACTGTCCTCGGATTACCCAACTGGATGTGTCATCTGCTTCCTGCCATGCACCTACTATAACTTTGCAAAGTCCTTTATGGTCTGGCCCTTGCAAAACTCTGCACCCTCATCTTACACTCTCCTCCTTCTTCTCTCTGCTACAGCCACACTAGCCTCCTTTCAATTCTGCAGACAGGCTCACTGATTTGAAGTATTAACAAGCATACATTAACAAGCATACATACATTTGAAGTATTAACAAGCATGCTACATTTCCGTAGCATACAAATTCTATTAAAACTATTTAGAGTTATACAAAAATGTATGTAACATTTCTGTCTTGGCTCAGGTTCCCAGGGAAGCAGATGCTGACAGGAGATCTGTGTGCATGAGGTTTTGGGGGGATGCCCTGGGATTCAACAGCTGTGAACAGGGAGGGAAGCAGCAACAGCTGGGCTGTGATGCATCCGAAACAAAGGCCTTACCTGGTCCCATGGGAGCCAGAGCTGGGCTGACCCTCCATAGCTGATTGGGATTGAAGCAAGGAGACTGGGCCTTCTGGCCTCCACCTCCAAAATCACTGGAAGTGAGCTTCCCAGGAGGAGGGGCATAACCTTTGGAGAGGGAACTTCCTTCAGCCAACGGAGGTCCTGGAAAGGGAATCGGTTGTGAGCTGTCAGCAGTCAACACCCTCAGAAGTGGGGAAACAGGGCTTCCCTGGTGGCGCAGTGGTTGAGAATCCGCCTGCCAATGCAGGGGACATGGGTTCGTGCCCCGGTCCGGGAAGATCCCACATGCCGTGGAGCGGCTAGGCCCGTGAGCCGCAACCACTGAGCCTGCGCGTCTGGAGCCTGTGCTCTGCAACGGGAGAGGCCGTGACAGTGAGAGGCCCGCGCACCGCGATGAAGAGTGGCCCCTGCTCGCCGCAACTGGAGAAAGCCCTCGCACAGAAACGAAGACCCAACACAGCCAAAAATAAATATAAAAATAAATAAATGTTAATTTAAAAAAAAAAAAAGAAGTGGGGAAACGAGTCGCTGGGTCCTGAAGGGAGGATCTAGGTGGCAGCCACAACATCCGCCAAGAAATCCTACTCCTAACAATTCACTAAAGGGAAATAGAGCTTTCCAGCAACTGTGAAGCTAGCTGGGAAGATCCCAGCCAAGGGCGAACTTGGGATCTCACTGTCCTCCCAGCCCTTCGACCCTCCCCCAAAGCCCCTCAGTGAAATGGTTTGACCCCACCCACAAAAAAAGGAAATAGAGATCTAAGCAAAGAGCTAGGTACAAAGGTGTTCATTAAAATATTAATTATAATTGGGAGAACACTGGATACAATCTAAATAGCCAGTAACAGGGTTAAGTATAGTACACCTGAAGAATATAATATGATGGAGCTATTTTAAAAGCATGTTGCAGAAATGATTAATCACGTGATAATAATTAAATTAAAAGGCAGGTTATAAAACAACTTTGTTGAAATATATATGTTTGTGTGTACAAGTATCTGTATAAACGCACTGGGGGAAAAAGACCAGAAGAATTTGTATCAAAATACCAATTGTAGTTATTTCTAGGTGGTAGGATTATAGGCGACTTGTGCTTTCTTCTTTGTACCTTTTTCCCCCTACTTTTAGCAATGAACATATATTGCTTACATAATCAGAAAGAAACAATAAATTTGGGGATTGAAAAAATTATTGTGCTTGTGATGGCAGAGAACACTAATTTCTGACTGGTGTTCCTTGGAATTTTTTGCTTAATTAACATTTGCGTGTAAACCCCAAAAGGGAAACAGATCACCTCGGCAGGGCTCTACTTGGGTAGGGGTGACGGGCCAAGGGGAAAGGGCTGTGAGGCACGGTCTGCTCAGTTATCTCCTTCACCACCTGCCCCCAACCCTCACATGCCCTTGTTGGGTCCCTTCACATCCTGCTTGAAAACCATAGACTTCTGTGGCCGGCATCACAGATTTTTTGACACACCAACATGGACACGCCATGGCTGCTCTTCAGCCCTGAGCACACTCCTTTATTTTCACAACATGATGTCAGCTTTACTGTATATACAAGTGTAAAAACTTATGCCTTTGTTCTTAAACAGCAAATGGAAAAGCCATACTCCATGATCCTGTCAGAGAAGATGACGCCAGTCAGAGAAGTGCTGATGGTGCAGTGGCTGAGAGCAAGGAGCCACAGAACACGGGTTCAAATACCGTCTATTATGGGGTGACTTCGGGCAAGCTACTGAACGTCTTTCTGTTTAGGTTTCCTCATCTGTAAAAAGATGGTGATGCTTGTAGCGCTGACCATGTAGAAACACATCAAGTATTAAATGAGCAAATATATGTAAAAGCATTTAGGGTAGTAACTGGTACATGCTGTTTGCCATTGTTTTCTGCTCAATCTATATCAAAAAGCCCAATTACAAAAAATAATATTCGTGGAGGATGTTGACCGTATATTCCTCTAAATATTTAGTTTTTTCCTATGAATATTTTCAATTACAGAGGTGCATATTTGGTTAACACTACTTTGGCGACTGATAAAATTACTTCTGCTAAATTATGCTTTGCTATATCATTTGTTTTGATGAAAATGATAAGAAATAGACGTCCATAAGAAAGTTGCCTTTGCTGCCATTGCAGGCATGGTGCCAATGACATTGACCATATTCACCTGGAAGCCTCCCCTAAGGACCCACACTAAAAGCTTTCCTCAGAACTCGGTACTTCTGGTTTACTCATGTGTCTTAAATGCAAGGCAATTTAGCTTCTGTTTCTAATCATGGCCCCTTCCTTCCATTGGCTACACAAGCTACTCAGGACCCTATGACAAGCATTCTCGAATCCTATCCATGAATTCATGGCTTTCTTTTACCGTTATTTATCCTCTACCTCAAATTCTTCATCTATCTGTAACCTGGTGTATAATGCATGTTTCTATAAGCTGACTCAAAAAATTTTTTAATTGTAATAAGACAGAATAAATAAGTAAATAAGCAAGTAATAAGTAAATACTGGACTTCCCTGGTAATGCAGTGGTTAAGAATCCGCCTGCCAATGCAGGGGACACGGGTTCAAGCGCTGGTCCGGGAAGATCCCACACGCCAAGGAGCAACTAAGCCTATGCACCACAACTACCGAGCCTGCGCTCAAGAACCCGCGAACCACAACTACCGAGCCCGTGTGCCACAACTACTGAAGCCCACACGCCTAGAGCCCGTGCTCCACAACGAGAAGCCACCGCAATGAGAAGCCCGCGCACCGCAACGAAGAGTAGCCCCCTGTCGCCCCAACTAGAGAAAGCCCACGGGCAGCAGTGAAGACCCAATACAGCCAAAAATAAAATGTATAAATTAATTTTAAAAAATAAGTAAATACAAAACCACCTGAAACCAACATGATGTTGTACATCAGTTATACCTCAATTTAGAGAACAATGCTTACTGTTTCGTTGTTTGTAATAGCACTAAATATGTGTGTGTACATGTATATACACATATATAAACACATCTGAAAACTATTTAAGTATACATCAGTATGAGAACAGTTGAAAACGTAATCTTCTTCAAGGGTCTCCCATTTCACCAGCCATTCACTTGTACACCCTGGAAACTTAGGAGACAACCTGTACCCCTCAGTGTCTAGAAGAGGATGTGGCTGGCACAGAGTAGGTATTCAATCAATATCTAATCAATAAATATTTTTATGTCTCCTCCTTTACCCAGGATATCCAATCCATTATCAAGATGTATTGATTTTATTTCCTAAATATCTCTCAAATCCATCCACTTCTTCTCCACTGCTAGGAGTGGGGTCTATCTATTTATCTCTCACCTGGATTATACAATAGCCTCCTATTTTGGTGTCTCTGCACCTACTCTGGCCACTTTCTAATCAATTCTCAGCTGCAACCAGGTATCTTTCCAAAATAAAAATCTAATCACATCACCCCGCCCCCAACCTTCAATGACTTTCCATTTAGGTTAGTTTGCTCAGGCTGCCATAAAATACCACGGGCTGCATGGCTTCAATAACAGAAATTAATTTTCTCACAGTTCTTGAGCCTAGAAGTCCAAAAGCAAGGTCTTGGTTGATTTTTTCTGAGGCCTCTCCCCTTGGCTGCAGGTGGCTACCTTCTCTCTGTCCTCACATGGTCTTTCCCCTGTGGATGTCTGTGCCCTAATCTCCTTATAAGGACACGAGTCATATTAAATTAGGGCCTACCCATGTGACTTCATTTTACCCAAATTACCTCTTTAAAGGCCCTGTCTCCAAATATAGCCACATTCTGAGGCAGTAGGGTTAGGATTTCAACATATGAATTTGCGGGGACACCATTCAGCCTCTAACACCATGGCTCTTAGGATAAAGCCAAAGCTGTGTCCACGGCTGTGCGGGAGATCTTTGGTTTGCCCCTCCTGGTTCACTCTTTACTTGGCTTCACCCTGTCTGCAGTGTCCCTGGAGGCTGACCTATATGGACCCTGCTCTCTGGCTGCCAGGAGGGTACGGCAAATGGGAGGCACCAGTAGGAGATCTGGAGGGTGGCAGGAGGGTAAAGTTGAGGCGCCTTTCCCCTGCCTTCCTCTCTGTCAGGTCACCTCAGGGTGACTGCGTCCCTCTACTGAAAAGCCCCAGCTCCTGTGAGGCAGCCTTCTCCACACAGTGACCAGCTGGGTTCCAGTAACTGCTCCTTCAAGCTTTTGTTCTTAAGGGCTCCCTGCTAACACCAGGGATAATGGTCACCCTTTCGGGCCTTTACTAACCCTGTCCACACCTTTGAAAGTGGACATACTGTCCTCGGATTACCCAACTGGATGTGTCATCTGCTTCCTGCCATGCACCTACTATAACTTTGCAAAGTCCTTTATGGTCTGGCCCTTGCAAAACTCTGCACCCTCATCTTACACTCTCCTCCTTCTTCTCTCTGCTACAGCCACACTAGCCTCCTTTCAATTCTGCAGACAGGCTCACTGATTTGAAGTATTAACAAGCATACATTAACAAGCATACATACATTTGAAGTATTAACAAGCATGCTACATTTCCGTAGCATACAAATTCTATTAAAACTATTTAGAGTTATACAAAAATGTATGTAACATTTCTGTCTTGGCTCAGGTTCCCAGGGAAGCAGATGCTGACAGGAGATCTGTGTGCATGAGGTTTTGGGGGGATGCCCTGGGATTCAACAGCTGTGAACAGGGAGGGAAGCAGCAACAGCTGGGCTGTGATGCATCCGAAACAAAGGCCTTACCTGGTCCCATGGGAGCCAGAGCTGGGCTGACCCTCCATAGCTGATTGGGATTGAAGCAAGGAGACTGGGCCTTCTGGCCTCCACCTCCAAAATCACTGGAAGTGAGCTTCCCAGGAGGAGGGGCATAACCTTTGGAGAGGGAACTTCCTTCAGCCAACGGAGGTCCTGGAAAGGGAATCGGTTGTGAGCTGTCAGCAGTCAACACCCTCAGAAGTGGGGAAACAGGGCTTCCCTGGTGGCGCAGTGGTTGAGAATCCGCCTGCCAATGCAGGGGACATGGGTTCGTGCCCCGGTCCGGGAAGATCCCACATGCCGTGGAGCGGCTAGGCCCGTGAGCCGCAACCACTGAGCCTGCGCGTCTGGAGCCTGTGCTCTGCAACGGGAGAGGCCGTGACAGTGAGAGGCCCGCGCACCGCGATGAAGAGTGGCCCCTGCTCGCCGCAACTGGAGAAAGCCCTCGCACAGAAACGAAGACCCAACACAGCCAAAAATAAATATAAAAATAAATAAATGTTAATTTAAAAAAAAAAAAAGAAGTGGGGAAACGAGTCGCTGGGTCCTGAAGGGAGGATCTAGGTGGCAGCCACAACATCCGCCAAGAAATCCTACTCCTAACAATTCACTAAAGGGAAATAGAGCTTTCCAGCAACTGTGAAGCTAGCTGGGAAGATCCCAGCCAAGGGCGAACTTGGGATCTCACTGTCCTCCCAGCCCTTCGACCCTCCCCCAAAGCCCCTCAGTGAAATGGTTTGACCCCACCCACAAAAAAAGGAAATAGAGATCTAAGCAAAGAGCTAGGTACAAAGGTGTTCATTAAAATATTAATTATAATTGGGAGAACACTGGATACAATCTAAATAGCCAGTAACAGGGTTAAGTATAGTACACCTGAAGAATATAATATGATGGAGCTATTTTAAAAGCATGTTGCAGAAATGATTAATCACGTGATAATAATTAAATTAAAAGGCAGGTTATAAAACAACTTTGTTGAAATATATATGTTTGTGTGTACAAGTATCTGTATAAACGCACTGGGGGAAAAAGACCAGAAGAATTTGTATCAAAATACCAATTGTAGTTATTTCTAGGTGGTAGGATTATAGGCGACTTGTGCTTTCTTCTTTGTACCTTTTTCCCCCTACTTTTAGCAATGAACATATATTGCTTACATAATCAGAAAGAAACAATAAATTTGGGGATTGAAAAAATTATTGTGCTTGTGATGGCAGAGAACACTAATTTCTGACTGGTGTTCCTTGGAATTTTTTGCTTAATTAACATTTGCGTGTAAACCCCAAAAGGGAAACAGATCACCTCGGCAGGGCTCTACTTGGGTAGGGGTGACGGGCCAAGGGGAAAGGGCTGTGAGGCACGGTCTGCTCAGTTATCTCCTTCACCACCTGCCCCCAACCCTCACATGCCCTTGTTGGGTCCCTTCACATCCTGCTTGAAAACCATAGACTTCTGTGGCCGGCATCACAGATTTTTTGACACACCAACATGGACACGCCATGGCTGCTCTTCAGCCCTGAGCACACTCCTTTATTTTCACAACATGATGTCAGCTTTACTGTATATACAAGTGTAAAAACTTATGCCTTTGTTCTTAAACAGCAAATGGAAAAGCCATACTCCATGATCCTGTCAGAGAAGATGACGCCAGTCAGAGAAGTGCTGATGGTGCAGTGGCTGAGAGCAAGGAGCCACAGAACACGGGTTCAAATACCGTCTATTATGGGGTGACTTCGGGCAAGCTACTGAACGTCTTTCTGTTTAGGTTTCCTCATCTGTAAAAAGATGGTGATGCTTGTAGCGCTGACCATGTAGAAACACATCAAGTATTAAATGAGCAAATATATGTAAAAGCATTTAGGGTAGTAACTGGTACATGCTGTTTGCCATTGTTTTCTGCTCAATCTATATCAAAAAGCCCAATTACAAAAAATAATATTCGTGGAGGATGTTGACCGTATATTCCTCTAAATATTCAGTTTTTTCCTATGAATATTCAATTACAGAGGTGCATATTTGGTTAACACTACTTTGGCGACTGATAAAATTACTTCTGCTAAATTATGCTTTGCTATATCATTTGTTTTGATGAAAATGATAAGAAATAGACGTCCATAAGAAAGTTGCCTTTGCTGCCATTGCAGGCATGGTGCCAATGACATTGACCATATTCACCTGGAAGCCTCCCCTAAGGACCCACACTAAAAGCTTTCCTCAGAACTCGGTACTTCTGGTTTACTCATGTGTCTTAAATGCAAGGCAATTTAGCTTCTGTTTCTAATCATGGCCCCTTCCTTCCATTGGCTACACAAGCTACTCAGGACCCTATGACAAGCATTCTCGAATCCTATCCATGAATTCATGGCTTTCTTTTACCGTTATTTATCCTCTACCTCAAATTCTTCATCTATCTGTAACCTGGTGTATAATGCATGTTTCTATAAGCTGACTCAAAAAATTTTTTAATTGTAATAAGACAGAATAAATAAGTAAATAAGCAAGTAATAAGTAAATACTGGACTTCCCTGGTAATGCAGTGGTTAAGAATCCGCCTGCCAATGCAGGGGACACGGGTTCAAGCGCTGGTCCGGGAAGATCCCACACGCCAAGGAGCAACTAAGCCTATGCACCACAACTACCGAGCCTGCGCTCAAGAACCCGCGAACCACAACTACCGAGCCCGTGTGCCACAACTACTGAAGCCCACACGCCTAGAGCCCGTGCTCCACAACGAGAAGCCACCGCAATGAGAAGCCCGCGCACCGCAACGAAGAGTAGCCCCCTGTCGCCCCAACTAGAGAAAGCCCACGGGCAGCAGTGAAGACCCAATACAGCCAAAAATAAAATGTATAAATTAATTTTAAAAAATAAGTAAATACAAAACCAAATGCATACTGATAAACAGTGTTAATGATGAAACTACAAAGGGAAACTCTTGTTTCCTCAATGCCTTCACACTCAACTCTCAACAAGGGTTGTGTCACTGGTCATATTTCACAAGCCCCATCAAACAGTTCAAAGTTATTGCAGCCTCATTTAAAATGAACAGCAACTACCAATTAGACTGTGCTAATCTATCATTAAGAGAACCCTTCTCCAAGTCTTCAGAAAATGCAGTAGGGTGCAAAATGACAACTGAATAACAGAACAGATGAATATGATGAATGCCCGGTATCTCCTCGAGTAATAACAATGAATTTGCATTAATTTTTGAAGGCTCAGCATAGAGTAGTGAGACAAATTTTTCATGGTTGGGAGGGCAAGCTCACAAAAGCTCACAGGAAAAAAAAATTCTGAATCACAGAATGTTTCAAGTTGGATGGAATCTTAATATTAATATTCTTAAACTGGAAAATATCTCCAAAAAGTCCAATCCTCTTAAAGCCCAGAGAGGTTTCCAGGGGCCATGGAGCAAGTTTTCAGAACCAGGACTGGCATCTATATCTGCTTATGGTGCTGGCTCAGGTGCTGGACCCAGAGGACTCTAGCATGAGTCCGTGTGTCCTTTTCGAGTTGGGTAGAAATCCAAACGATGGACTAGAGGAAAGTGACCTTACCTGTCTCCAAGCACAGCTCTACTGTAAGCACCTCTAGTCACAGGGGCTCGTAGCCAGGGGCCAGAACCCCGTCTGACGCCCCAGCCCCTGCCCGCCAAATGACCTAAGAAAGCAGAGCTGCCTAAACCCACCCTCAGGCCCGTGCTTCGCAATTTGGCTGCACTTTAGAATCATCTGGGGAGCTTTTTAAATCTACTGATGACTAAACTCCACCCAGGCCAATTAAATCAGAATCTTCTAGGTAGGCAAAGGTGACAGACATCACCTCTTTAAAAAGCTTCCCAAGTGATTCTAATATGCAGTCAGAGTTGAGAACCATTGTTGGAGATAAGCAGGTTTGCCTGTATGATGAAAACTGAGCAGCCTCAAGAGACTAGCCTGTTTAGAAATAGCCCTAACTACCTTCTTGTGCTTCCCCCCCGAGACCTAATATAGTATCAAAAGTCTGCCCTCCCCTCCCCCACTTACTTACTCTGCTACTAAGGTACTGCTGCTGGCTGTTTTACTAACTCATTATTAACTTAGCACCTACTCTCAGGAATCCAGAAATGAAATATGGCACAGTTCCTGCCTTCAAGGAGCACAGACAGGTCAATGCAATGTCCACACATCCATAAAAAAGAATGCTGACAACAAGGTCCTACTGTCTAGCACAGGGAACTATATTCAGTATTCTGTGATAAACCATAACTTACTCTGCTACTAAGGTACTGCTGCTGGCTGTTTTACTAACTCATTATTAACTTAGCACCTACTCTCAGGAATCCAGAAATGAAATATGGCACAGTTCCTGCCTTCAAGGAGCACAGACAGGTCAATGCAATGTCCACACATCCATAAAAAAGAATGCTGACAACAAGGTCCTACTGTCTAGCACAGGGAACTATATTCAATATTCTGTGATAAACCATAATGGAAAAGAATATTAAAAAAGAATGTATGTGTGTAACTGAGTCACTTTGCTGTACAGCAGAGATTGGCACAGCACTGTAAATCAACTATTCTTCAATTAAAAAAATAATTTAAAAAATAAAATTAATGTAATGAAAAAAAAAAAAGAATGCTGGCCAATGTTTGTCAAGTACTAGCAATGTACCAGACTCTTCTAAAACTTTGTGTATTAACTCATTTAATTCTCCCAACAGCCTTATGAGATAGGTACCATTATTATCCAGTGCCTTTACAGACAAGACTCCTGAGCCACAGAGAATTTATGTACACGCCTATGCTCCTTTCACTAGTCAGAGCTGGGCGGGGAGTCAAACTGAGGCAGCCTGGCTCTAGCATCCATGCCTTTAACCGCTACACTGAGTTGCATGCATGGATGCGTTCAAAGCCATGGAGGCATAAAAAGACATTGTTGATTCAGAGAATGGTGCGCAATCCAGTGTGGCTAAAAATGGGGCTGAAAAGTTGGGCTGGAACCAGACTATGAAAAGCCTTATGGTCTGTGAATGGGGGTTTCTCTTCTATCTTCTGTGGGCAAAGGGTAGCCAACCAAACTTTTAAAGTTAGGAGCAAAATGATCAGATCTACATTTCAAAGAATAGCCACTGTGTGGAAAGAAGGGCAGAGAGGCACAGCTTTGACAGAGGATGCAAGTCAGAGGAAGGCAGGCAGACGGGGAAGAGAGGCAGGATGCCTAGACATTTCTGACTCAGAAGTGACAGGATTCTGTGGCTGATTGGAGATGGGAAGAGAGAGGAAGGAGGCTCCTAGGTTTGTGATGAGACTTGGCAGGTAGATGCTCTGAAGGCAGAAGCAGTGGGTCTGTGGAGGGAAGGTAATGAGTTCAGTTTTGGACACTGTTAGGTTTCCGCAAACCTTAGCATCCTCCAGCTGCTAAGAGGCATGACAGTTACACCACCTCAAACCCTTTGGGCTCACAGAGAGATTTCTTTGCAATATCATAAATACGAAAACTTCCTAACGTTTCTTAGAAATGCATTGAAGAGAAACTGAGAAGCAAATCATGATGGTGATTGTGTTGTTTCAAAAAATGCCATCCTACCAAAGTTAGAGAAAATACTCTCTTTATACTAAGGAAGGAATCCAAAAATATTCACACTAACCCCAGATAAGGTCTATGAGAAATGGAAAACACATACTTTTCAGCTACCTAAATATTTGAGTTCTATTTTAAGGACAGTGGCATTGGGTATGTGTGTTTAGAATATGTTTAGTTCTAAACAGATTTTTCTCGTCTTAACCTTATGGCAAAGCAACTATCTGCTTTTCTCTAAATTGTCTGCTTTTGTCTACTAAGGCTCAACTTAGTTCAAGAGACACCCATACAATGGCCACTCATTACTCAATTTAGCCCTTAATTATATGACTAGTATTTCAGCATGAATATTTAAAGTATAACCCCAAAATAGAATTTTGAGTATTTTTCTAATAAATTTAAAACAGCTCATATTTGTTTAAAGCCATTTTCAAAGAATAGTTTAAAAAGTAATTATATAATAGTTCCTCCTCCATGAGCATTGATGATTACTTTTTAAAAGATATACCCAAGCTTGGGGGACTTCCCTGGTGGTCCTGTGGCTAAGACTCCACGCTCCCAATGCAGGGGGCCCGGGTTCAATCCATAGTCAGGGAACTAGATCCCGCATGCCGCAACTAAGAGTTCGCATGTCTCAACTTAAGATCCTGCACGCGGCAACAAAGATCCTGAGTGTCAAAACTAAGACCCGGCACGGCCAAATAAATAAATAAAGTATTTTTTTAAAATAAAAAAATAAAAGATATATGCAAGTTTTTGGTTGCTTTTCTATAAATTTATATTAGACCAAGGGTTGGCGTCAATTGTCTGTTTTAAGATTTCAGAGCTAAGCCCTGCCATCCTCTGCAGGCAGCAACCCTTCCTTGAGAAACAGGCTTTGGCTTGTTATTGGGCTTAAGACTGAATGCTTGACCACGGACTGCCATGCAACCTGAGCTGCCCATCATGACCTGGGTATGGTCTAACCACCAACCCATAAAGTTGGATGTGCACATCAGCACTCCATTGTCAAATGAAGGTGGCATGAATGATACTGGGCTTGAGCAGGCCCTAAAAATACATACGCGTAAGTTATAGGAGGAAGTGGCCCAAATGCCCATGGGCCATATTCCTGCTACATTACCATCTCTCTCCCAGCCTGTACCTATGTCTTCACGGGGAGTTCCCTATGACCAGCTGACTGAGGAAGAGAAAACTTGGACCTGGTTTACAGAAGGCGCTGCACAATATGCAGGCAACACCCCAAAGTGGACAGCTACAGCTACACAACGCCATTCTGGGACATCCCTGAAGGACAGTGGTAAAGGGAAACACTCCTAGTGGGCAAAATTACAAGCAGTGCTCGGAAGGAGATATGGCCAGAGGTTAAGTCTATACCAGCTCATGATCTGTGGCCAACAGTTTGGCTGAATGGACATGGAAAGAATATGATTGGAAAATTGGTGACAAGGCAGGATGAGGAAGAGGTATATGGAGAGACCTCTTTGAAAGGGAAAAGAATGTGAAGATATTTTTGTCCCATGTGAATGTTCACTAAAAGGTAACCTCAGCAGAGGGGGATTTTAATAATCAAGTGGATAAGATGGCCTGTTCTGTGGATACCAGTCAGCTTCCTTCCCTGCCCATCCCTGTCATCATCCAATGGGCTCATGAACAAATTGGCCACAGTGGCAAGGATGGAGATTATGCATGGTCCCAGTAACATCGGCTTGTATTAAGGCTGATCTGGCTACAGCCACGGCTGAGGGCTCCGTCTGCTGCATCAGAGACCAATACCGAGCCTATATGGCTCCATTGCTTGAGGTGATCAGCCAGATGGAATGTTGATTACACGGGACCACATCATCATAGAAGGGGTAGCATTTTATTCTGAAAGGAGTAAACAATTATTCTGAATATGGATTTGCCTTCCCTGCATGCAATGCTTCTACCAAAACTACCATCCGTGGATGTACAGGGTACCTTATCAACCACCATGGTGATCCACACAACATTGCTTCTGATCAAAGAACTTCTTATTCCCAAATTCCAGCCTTTTTTTGGCCAGAGCTAGGAGTCCAGGACTATACAGGAAGAGCCAAAGAAAAGAACTCAGGACTACTAAAGGAGCAGATGGAAATGACAATCTCGGAAAACCAAAGTGACTTGTGGCCCTCTGTGCAGATATGAATAGTGCCAGTGACTACACAGACTGAGGGACCTAGCACGTGCTGTTCCCTCCACCAGGAATTCTTCTCCAGATCCTCCATAACAGCTCAAATGTCAAAGACCATCTATAATCGCTCAACCATAGCCCATGATTCTTGCTACCCTGGCTTGTTTCCCTCACAGCGCTACTTGCCAGTATACTGCCTATTTGTCATACACATACTCTCTTTCTCAGCTATAGTAAAAGGCCTTGTCCAGCAAGTTCAGCATTCAATCAAATCTTCAGTAACCTGACACGTAGCTGGCATTCAATAGTTGCTGAGTAAATAGGGATGCCCACTTGAAGGCCTAAAGATGTCAAATTTCAGATGGATTCTTTAGCCAAGACATGCTGCTCGCTGCCAACGCAAAAGAGCTTAACTGTAATGTTCTGTTTAATAGGAAAATACTGAGGTATATATATCCCTAATGGTTTAAGTAGACTCACACAACCATGATAACCCACAAAGTATTCCTTGCATTGGAAAAACATATCATTCAATGGATTGCTCTTTCAGCCATCTTTTTATTTACAGTTTGTGTTTAATGCAAATCAATTCCATAACAAGAGAAGTTACTATGAATCAAAGCATAAATACACAAACACAATATACAATCCAAAATAGATGTACAGCATTCAGGTATGAAACAAAAGAGAATGTTCATTCACACACACAGTAGCTTGAGATCTGTTGGATATGGTTGTTCCAGTGTAGATTTCTAAAGATGGAAAAAAAATGACTTTGGTTATCAAGACTACTGTGGCCATATTAGATTTCGGAACATCTAAGCATCAGTGTGTGACCATGCGAACAAAAGACTTTAGGGAGTGTCTATTTTTAAACAGGTTCCTGTGCATCAAGGCAGTTGTGAAAAGATTTACTTTCCAAAATCAAGCCCACTTTAGGCTTAGGACCAGGTTCTAACTATCTAAAAATACTGAATGATAACATAAAGTGTTCCAAATGTGGCTATTCTGATTCAGTTTAAAAAGAAGTATTTACAGAAAAGAGTATAAAAGTTTTCTGGATTTAATGTAAGCAAGCTTCCAGTCTTCCCTTGCCAAATATATTTGATTTATAGTTTAGCTCCTTCACATTATTTGCCTTTTTAATTTCAAGATTTGTCAATCTTACCTTCAAAACATCATTTTTTAATCTGTAAAAAGTATTCGACATATGCAGAAATAAAAAGCATTTTGAAATTAGTTGAGATCAATGTAATTCTACTCTTTGTTATCTGTTTAGCTAAATGAATCTACTGCTCTTTTTGAATAAGAATAGTTGATAAGTATATAAGCAAAATGTACTCATTATGCTTGGATTTGGGGTAGATTCCAATCCATCATTGCCCTGATACATATCAATGACTATATAAAAATTCAAATGCAGTGTCAAACCCAAACCCCAAGGGAAAGAGTTCAGTTCCCAAGAGAACAGAGATAGCTTAACATAAAATTTTCTCTAGAGTACATCAGCATTAAATTAGTACTGCTGAAACAACACATTGAGGATTTACAGTAACACCTGGAAGTTCCTTCTAATGTACATATAAATAGAAGCACAGAAGCTTTGTTTTACCTCATTGTTTTATGGCCTGATAAATTTAATGAACAAATGAAAACTGAATCTCTGTTCCACATCCCATTCTTTATTTCTAGGTAAGATAAAATCTATTCTCACTTTCAAGGTAGAGTTTTTATGTGTCCATACTTCTTAAGCCACATTTAAGGAAATCATCTCTTAACTAATTTTGGATGTTGTCTCTCATCTTGTACAGGAAACTCCAGCAGATTTAATATTGGCATTCATCATCTAGCCAAACCCTTCACATGCTCTTCAAACCAATCAAATCTGGGATCCTCAACAGTTTCTGTCAATAAAATAAGGTGTGGAACTAGCAGATTCATTCAATGAAGACCTGTTTGTTTTTTTTCCCCTTGTCACACTGGATGTCTGGATGCCATCTGAATGGGGTTTAGAGGATGGGAAGTATAGATGTTTCTTGGCCTGAGTCTCTTAACAGTAGAGATGTAGAAGGGAGACCGAGATCACCAAGAGACTGGCTGTTGACTGCAGAGCACCGTCACTTGCCTTGGTGGTGGCATTCGCTGGATTGGGGGCAGCTGAGGTATGCTGGGAGGAATTACTTGGAGGTGTTACAACAGTTGTTTGATTTGAATAAATCTAAAATATATAAAAAGTTACACTGATCAATTTCCAATGTCACGATTGCCTCCACATACACTTAATATGCAATTAAGATAGATGATATATTCTCAGATTGCTCTTTTCCCATTATTCCCTTACCCACATCATTTAATTCTGAATTTTTGCTTAGTCCCACCAAGATCTTTGTTTCAAAACCAACTGCCTAGAGATACCTAATGACTGCAAGTAGCAACAACAACCAAAAACAAGCAAACAAAATTGTTCTTCAATATAACTACATAACTCCCAAGAGTATGACTTTATCCTTAATTCTTTATAAAGTAATAAGTAACCAAGTTAACTAATCCAGTTTCTGATTATATTGACTTAACTGGCATTGCAAAAAAGGTTTCCTCTATTTTCCCAAGAAGGGGAGATTTTAAAGTTGCACAAATAATTTGGATTTTCAAATATGGTAATTTGAGACATGTTATGAGAACCGAGTCGTCTATCCTGGATTTGCTGGGTAACTTTCACATACCCATTTAATACAGCCTTGCGTTTAACTTAAGGGGCCCTGGGTATCTTATCTGCTCCCTTGAAATCTTGAAAATTATATATAACCCATCTCAAAAATGGCCACTATATCTGTTTTAAGTTGAAAAGTATAATATAATGAACCCCTGCCTTAAGGCAAAATGATTTCACCCAAAGCATTGTGAAGTCGGAATGACTTCACAACCGACGAGAGGGTTTGGTGTCGTTTTCACCAGCTGCAGCCTTCCTGCCTGGTCAACTAAGGCTCACCACTGTGGCCAAGGACCAAGGTCCCCCCCAGTGTCCCAGCGCCTGAGAGGCATTATTCACCACACTATTTTCACCACACTATTTTTCAAGTCACTAAATGCACAGTCCAGCAGGGCACGTGGTAATCTCTCCTTTGTCACGGAACAAAGGCAGTTGGGAGATTTCAGCTCTCACTGCAAGAGAGGGTTTACAATGGCTTCTGATTACAGGCGGGACCAGGACGTGGCACCAAGCAGGTCTGGCCACATGTACGTTTGGCTGCCTATCAATCCAAAGCTAAAACCATTCTATCTTTTGTTGTAAACCCATTCGGTAAACCCAGCTCCTTTTGTTATAAAACCCATAAGGACATTAAGCAAGCATTGACTAAAAAATTGGTAAATCCTATCTAAAATAGACTAATTTTTAAAACCTCGATCAAGTCAAATATATTTATTGGACACCTACCCAATAGCGTGTGCTTCCAGGAAAAAGCACTCCCACTAAAAGGAAAGCATTAATATGGTACATTATTTAGAACAGGGCTCGCTGTTTGGGGGCAAGACCCGTTTGGGGATCCCTGAAGATAATCTGTTCTTATTCAACAAAGCTTTGGTGCATCAGGTGACTTTTTTTTACTAGAGCCCAGTGCAGCAATAGGAGAATCAAAGGGTCCTCCACACCAAGGAAAAAAACTAATGTTAATATATTAAACTGACATTAAACAAAATTTTCCCTACCAAACTACCAAAGATTTATTTGCATAACTATTAATAAAAACCCTCAAATTTAGAGGTGGGGTGGAGGATCTGGTTGGAAAGGTGATGGAGTGGGCAGGGGAGAGCAGTGTTTCTGGTGGCCGTGCCCCTCCCCCACCGAGGAATGGTGAAAGGCTCGGGAGCGCAGCCGACCCGCAAGACAACAATAGGGTACAGTTACGCAGCCCGCGGAGCGGAAGACGAGGAGCGCTCCGCTCTCAGGCTGCGCTCCCAGGTGAGTCCGGCGGCTGGGTGTCTGGGGACCTGGCGCACCCAACTTTTCGTTGGAAATGCTCAGCAGACACTCAGAAAGCCCCAATGGAAGGCGATGGCGAGCCACCCGCTCGGGCACCTCTACCTACCCTCCAAGCCCAAGCTGCTGGAGACAAGTGCCCCTTCTCGCTCTCCCAGCGCCCCCCCCCGCAACTTGGGTCTCCCAGGCTCAGCCCCTGGCCTCCCTCGCGGCCGCCGCGCACCCACCCGGCCGGACACCGCAAGCGAGGTCGGTTCCCGGGACAGAGGATCTGGAGAGGAAGCGGCGGGGACAGGGACAAAAAGCCTGGCGGGGACTCAGGACAGAAATGTCCCACCCGCCGCCTGCCCAGAGCTAGCCAATCTGGCTAACACGGGGTTCCATGGTGACAAGAGATGGACCTGTAAAGTCGCCCCCGGGAGAACACAGGGTCAGGAGAGGGTCCCCGCCCAGGTCTCAGCCCCGAAACACGCGGGACTGAGGTGGGTTGATAGGGCCAGGTAGCCGCGGCTTCCTCGGGATCCACGAACCAGCTGAGTGGAGAACGGACGAGAGCGGCGCCCCCGAAGGGGATCGTCCCCTCTCTTTGTGTGGTGCGCTGGGGACGCGAAAACACTCGTAGAGGGAAGCGGGGTGATCATGGGATCCAGGGACGACCTCCCCAAAGGGCCTGAGGTCTCCAGGCGCTCCAGAGGTGGGGAGCGCACATTCTCTTCCCCGCTAGCGCCTCGGACTTCTGGGTGAAAGCGGGCGGTGGGCGTCAGGCTGCCTGGGAAGGGCTGCGCGGAACCTGGGGTAGGGCGGAGTCCTCCCAGCCCACGCGCGGAGGTGCTTTGTTTCCGGGGCCGCGGAAAGGGTGGAGGCAGCCGCCACGGAGTGGAAAGTGGGCTCCACATTGCCGTCCCACCAGGTCAGATTCTACTAGATTCTCTCTCCGAGTCCGGGCCCGTGGCCCGAGGTGGGGGGCGCAGGCCAGTCCCCAGGGGGCGGCCCCACCCACCCCCCCTAGGGCGCGGGCCCCAAGCCCCAGCGTGCAGGACCTCACCTGCGCAGGTAAGAGCAGTGCCAGAAGCAGCAGCCCCAGTCCGAGCCTGGCCACCATCGCTCTGCCCATGTCCGCTCCGTCGGTGCGCAGCGCGTCTCACTGGAGGCGGGGTGCGTGAAGGACCGGTGGCTCCGGGCGGGCGCAGGCAAGGTGGGGAGGGCGGCCGGCGGGCGGGACCTTATATACCGGGACAGCCACAATAGCCGTGACGTGGCGCCGCCCGCCCACCCGCGCTCCCCTCCTCCGCCGCCGCCGCCGCCCACCGCGCGCGCCCGCTGGCCGCCTCCCCGCCTCTCCGCAGCCCGGCCCTCGCCTGGCTCCCAGCGCCCTCTCCCTCCGCCGGCCCCGGAGACCTCCGGGCGGCAGGTGGGCGGCCGGCGCTGCCGGCTCCCGGAGGGATGCTTTGTGTTTCCGCGGGCAGGCAGCGTGCAGGCTGGCACAGGCGCCCGGCACCTCCCACACACGACCCGGGGCGAACTAGCAAGCCACACACGCCGCTCCCGGGGCCGAGCCCAAGTTTCCTTTGTTTCCCCGGACCTGCCATGTTACCCCCCAAAAGAAAAGTCTGAGCCTCCCGCGCGGCGGGCAGCCTCCAGTCCCGGCTCTGACTACTGCGCGGACCCCGGGGCTCCCTCGGCTAGGGTTTTCTCAGATCTCCGCCCCAGAGGAAGGGGAACCGTGCGGGGTTTGTGGGTGTCCCGGACCTGGCGACGGGAACAGGGCGCCGGCACGCGCGTGCCCTTCCCCGGCTGGTCGGCCGGGCTGGCAGGCGGCGCCCGCGCTCAAAGCAATGTGTGTGTGTGCTCGGCTCCGCGCCCGTCACGCCCGCCCCTTCCCCCAGCCACTCGCTTTGTTTTTGGAGCTCCTCGTGTTCGCCTGTGAGAGTTCTATGGGGCATCCCGGGTCCCCGTCCTCCCGAGAGGTGGGGAGCCGCCCGCCGGGCGCGGACACGCTGCCCGGACACTGGTGACGGCTGAGTTTCGGTCCCCGGCGCTCCTCCCTGCCGCCACTGGCGGACGGGGGCGAGGAGACGATAACCCACCCTGAGGGGTGATCCCCCTCCCCAGCCCTAAAGGCCCCGCCGGCCCTCACCACGCGGCTTTGCTCCCAGGTCCTACCCAGGGAGCGGGAACCTCCCTGGCGGTCCCATTAGAATTCGCTGCCCCAGTGGAATTCCTGGGGACATGCTTCTTTGGTCTCTGTTGCAACGCATTTGCTCATTATCCTTTTAAAGAGCAAAAGCTTTCGGGATAAGGCTTTTACTTTTCCATAGCTGCCATTAGGCGATTTAATGAACTGGCGCATGTAGGAGATTAGTCATTATTCTGCAGATTTGAGTGGAATATATTTGCTAACCATCCTATTGTGAAAACTTTCAAGCACACAGTGAAAGTAGAAACTATTTTACTGGTGGAAGGTTTTTTATTTAATTTATAGTTGCGCGACATAATCTTTTTATTCAAAGTTTGCCCAAGTGGTTTGCTGTCTTCGAAGCAAACAGAGACCAAACATAGTAAGGCTGTAAATTTGTTTAAATTTTACTTTTGCAGAGCAACCTGGTTAAACAAGGTTTGTTTTACGGAAGCAGAGTGGCAATGGAATCCACAATAGTTGGTCTGTGACTGAATGGGCCTGTGCCTTACTGGTCAACCACTTTAACTCAGTAACTTTCCACGTTTAGTATGTACTCTGCAACACTTGAATTTCTGTCCTGCACCAGCAGATTTTCCTGTTTTACAGTATTATCACCTTGTATAGAAATAACCTAGCCTGTTCCAGGACATGAATGGTCTGTGGCCCAGAAGTGCCTCGTCCCAAGGCAGGGCCCATAGGAGAAGCTGCTTGTTGAACTAAATGGTGGTATTCATAGAATACATTAATTTTGTCCTGCATCTTCTTTTTCTATTCCTGCTCCCCTCCTCCTCCCACCTCCTTGTTATTAATTTGAAGAGATGAACTAATGGAGTGGTTAAGAATAGACTCTAGAGCCAGACTGCCTTGGTCCAAATCCTGGTTGTGCTACCTTTACTTGAGGCAAAAAGCCTCCGTTTCTTCATCTGTAAAATGGAGATAATAGAGCCATTATTAATTAGTTATTAAAGGGTTGTTGTATATAAAGTGTTAGAACAGTGCCTGCCTTACCCTGGGAGCTCTCAGGTGATATTTGCTCCTGCACTGAAGGTCCCAGGAACCTTCTTTGCAGCTGTGTGATTCATGAAAGACATATCAAGCACCAAATAGTACCCAAATCTGGTAAGGCACCTCATCACCAGCTAATGAGACTGCGTAATTCACGAAGCAAGGCCCTTCATATCTGCCTAGCAGTTCCCCTGGGCATCCTATAAGGGGTGTTACCTGGGGCTTTGACAATTCTGTACCCTGGAGGCGTAGCCCTCCTAGGGAAGTCCTCATTACAAATCCTGCATGTCACTCTATTTCCTATATGGCAAGAAACTCAAGAAAACTGCCTGAATCTTTCCTCTAGGTTTCTTTTCTTTTCTTTTTTTTTTTTTTTTTTTTTGTGGTAT
>NC_041223.1:53585815-53605946 GCF_002837175.3 Physeter macrocephalus | reverse complement strand
ATTATTATTTTTTTGTGTGTGTGGTACGCGGGCCTCTCACTGTCGCGGCCTCTCCCGTTGCGGAGCACAGGCTCCGGACGCGCAGGCTCAGCGGCCACGGCTCACGGGCCCAGCCGCTCCGCGGCATGTGGGATCCTCCCAGACCGGGGCGCGAACCCGGTTCCCCTGCATCGGCAGGCGGACGCGCAACCACTGCGCCACCAGGGAAGTCCTCCTCTAGTTTCTTTCTGTGAATTCCTTCTTCCTGTTCATTCTTCTCTTCTGGTTTTCCATAGTCATTTGTTTGCTTTTCCCTTAGTCAATAATAGCTCATGCTCTAAGACTATAAATTGTGAATCTCAATAGTTATCCTAGAATTCTTCTTAAGACACATCACCAATTTCCATTTTTATAAAGAAAGTATTTCATGGAACGATCTTGTAACTGATGGATTCCAGAAATTGGCATATGTGTGGAAAGTCATAGCTTTAAGTTTTAATATTTTTTCCATGAGCTAGCATGTGGCCCAATTTTTTGATGCTAGTTCTCTTATGAGTAAAATTAAGAGAGCAATACTTACAATTTCTTAGTGCAGAACTGTGAGGAGTGATGAAGAACCAAACTAAAGATCCAGAGTCTAGGTAGACTCTGAAGTCAGACCTGGACTTGAACCCTTCTCCATCACTTTCTAGGGGTCTGACTTTGGGAGAGCTTCCCAACCTCTGACACCTCAATTTTCTCATCTGGAAAATGGGCTAATAATACCTGCCTCACAGGAGTATGATCTTCACTGAGATAATGTGTATGGTTAGCAGAGTGCCTGGCACATAGTAAGGACTCACTAAGCTGCCACTTCTGTTGCTGTAGGATCTATTCATTATAGTGTGGCTTTTGAAATCTTTCATTTGTATAGCAATTGCTCTTTTTCTCAAGCAGCTTTGCAGGTGGTATTTTGTATGTGCACCTATGAGGTCAGTAAGGCAGACCTCATTTCTGAGGCACAGAGAAGTTAAGTAACTTACCCAAAGCCACATAGCCAGTTATGGTACCTCACCTAAAGCCATAACCAAAGTTTCCAGACCAGATCCCAAGTGTTTTCTGCTTTGCCAACAAGAGCAGAGACACGTCTTCCTACACCATATCCTCTTCGCCGAGCACTCAATGTTTGCTGGCTGAATAGGCTAATGTTAAGGGAGCAGGTTAATTTGTTTTTTAAGGTAAAATAGTAATTCTTATTTTTAGGGGAAGAGAAGATATTACTTGACATTTTTAGAACTTGTCAACAAAATGGGTATGAAATATATTAATCCAAGAACGGACGTTTCTTCTGTGCTTTATAGCAGAAATGGTGGCTGGAATAATTAAATAATTCGTTTAAATTCTATTCTACAATATGGTGGTGTTTATGTTCACAGTACTCTTCCCCCTTCTTCCGTACCACCATTAAATGCATTAAATTCCATGCATTTAATATTTTGATCTATCCTGGTTTTTTAGCTAAGCTTTGTTCCAAACCCAGGAACTCCAGCCTGCTCCAACCATGAGATGGCAGTGAAGGTGACCAAGTGAAAGAGCATTTTTGACTGAGTAGGTTCTGAGTCCTGGGGCTGGAGCTTGAATCGGCAGATGGAGTCGCAGCCTGACTCTCTGTGGGGACGTGCTGCCCCCTGCTGACCACAGGAACCCCTCAGCTCTCACTGTCAAAAAATAAAATAAAACCCCTCCTTTGTGCCGACTATAAAAGCCCAGAATTTTTGAAGCCTTGTAAAGCTAATAAACCGCAATGAGCTTCCTTGACTATTAGTTCCTTTTTTCCCTCTAGAGACTCTCAAAGAAATTCTCTCAGGTCTTAGGCTTCAATCAAACAAGAAAACAAATGTAAAGTGTAGGAATTGTATTATTTTCAAATGCAAATTGAGTAGTAGGATGCCTTCCTCTAAGCATCCTGGGGATTTTTTTCTTAAGGAAATGAAACAAAAAGAAGTAACTGTTAATCTCCTTGGCCAGAATTTAAATTCAGTGTCTCCATTGTGTGTTGTCAAGGATGTGAGAAAGCCAGTCTTCTCATTGACACTGATGGGATTATAGAATGGAATTTGACATCTATCAGTATTAAAAATACATGTCCCCTTAGACCTAGCAGTTCTAATTTTAGGAACTTAGCCTACAAATATACTTGCGAAATGCAAAAGGGTTTTTGCAGCACTGCTTGTAACAGCAAAGGATTGGAAATCACCTAATTATCCACCGATAAAGCCCCAACTAAAGAAATGATAGCATATCCATATCACGAAATATTATAAATCACTTAAAAGAGCATAATATATACTACAAAGAAAAATATCCAAATAAATTCTTAAGTGAAAAAAAGTAAGATACAGAACACTGTGTACACTAGGGTACTATCTGTGTTGAAAGGAAGGAAGGAAGGAAGGGGGAAAGGAAGAAAGAAAGAAAAAGCTAGACAGAAAAAGAGATTATTTCCAAAGGGATACACAAGAGATTGAGAGCGCTGCTTGCCTCTGAGCAGGGAGCTGGCTGGGCTAGGGCACAGAAGAAGTAAGAGCCATTTTTCATTACATACTGGTTTGTACTCTTTGAATTTTGTACATTACTTATTCACAAATAGATAAAATCATTTAAATAATGTCAATACATTCTGTGGCTGACTCCCATAAAGCTAGTGTGTGGAAAACGGATTTTTTCCGGCCCCTGGGAAAAAAATTGATTGTACCCCACCCCCCACCCCGCCTTCTCTCAGGAGCCCTCCTTTCATCATTCACAGGTTCTTGAACAGAAATTATAGTTTTGCCTCAGCTCATCCGTCCAATGACAACTGTGAGACCAATTCTCTCGAGTCCAGATGGTACACACACAAAAGCTTTCAGGAAAAATGAAGAACGGAGCTGTAGAAAAAATAATGAGAAATCACTTGGCAAATCATCTATTTCATCATTTTATTCTCCCTGCGGTGCCTTCAGCGGCTGAGGCTGTTAGAGGAAGAAGAGCTGGGGTTGGGGGTTGCTTCACAGGAAGGCCTGAGCTGGGAGGGGTTAGTCCCTTTAAGGGAGCTTTTAAAGATTCCCCTTCCACTCCTGGGCAGGAGATGGAGCCAAGGGCTAATTTGGTAAATCCTAGCGTGGGTGAAACCCTACTTCCTCCTCGCAGAAATGAATCTTCAGGCCACAAGAGTGCTACATCATTTGCCATTTACATGTGGACCCTAAACGACCCTTTGCTTGGGAATAATGAAATGGAAGAGTGGTAAAGTATATATATTTTTTTCATGCTCCTATGATTTTTAGTCTTATTTCCATATCCTTTGTCCAGGTCCTTCCTTTTACGTTAGGTTTCAGGCAAGAGGGTCCCTTATGCTACAAGAGATTAGTAAAATTTTAAGTGGCCAGGAAAATTGGATTAAATATTTTTACAAACCTAAATAATGTTATAACATGTAACACAATGGTCCATTTCATAAAATGTGACATTGTGCCGGAAACAGGAACCACATTTTCAGACTTTGTGAAATAAGAGTCAGCCATTAAAATAAGATTAAGTGAATTTTTTTTTTTTTTTGGCTGCACTGCACGGCATGCGGGAAAACTTAGTCCCCCAACCTGGGATCGAACCTGTACCCCCTGCAGTGGAAGCACAGAGTTTTAACCACTGGACCGCCAGGGATGTCCTAAGGCTAGGTGAATTTAATAAGCTAGGTTGAAAAGGGATTTCTCTATTGAGAGGCATATCTATATATATAGATCTTTGAGTTTTAAAAAAAGTCCTCTCAACATTCTTTTACATATTTTTTTCTTTTTCAGATTTTAAGTGTAATATTTTAAGGTCCAATATAGAAAAATTTGGACAATACAGAAAAGTATAGTAAAGAATATTAAAATTACCCATAGCCCACTAACCAGAAATAACCACTAATAATAAATTTTTTAATATTTTCTTTTTGATTATGTATATACTTATGTATTTAGAGTTTGCTGGCTTATTTGTTGTTTGCTGCTCAAATGAATTATGAGCAAACATGCATAAAGTTTTCTATCTTGTTTTTTCCACTCAATAGAAAACAGTAAAAAAAATTTAATCATAAGAGTTGAGGCCACGTGACAAGATTAATGAAATAATGGGGTGACCTGTGCAGGTGACCAGCTAGGGTTTCTGCAAGATCCAAATTCACCCAGGTCCTCCTGGCTTCAGTCTGGTGCACTGGTGGCATTTATTTGCTCCAAATATTGATGGGGATGATTCAGGGTTCAGGGGTTGGCAGGACTTCCAGGACAGCAGTGTCAATTTCTGGACTCTTTTGGAGCTAGGAGAACACTGGGTCTCTGCATCCCTGCTTTCCAAGAAGGGATGTTCTGTCCCTTGTCCTCCCTCTACATTCCCCACACCCCAGAGGCCTTTAGTGCAGCCTTATTAGAATTAGAAAAGGGGAGCTGATAAGGATGAGACCCAATAGCATTGTATCTGAATTTGTGTTATCTCAGGACGTATTTTTGGCAGCCTTTTTACTCTATTTTTCTTTGTCATCACATGTTCTTCAAAAACATTATTCATAATGACTGTACAAAATTCTTTCTTATTGAATGTTTGTTCCTATTGTAGATAACCTCATAAACATCCTAACACACGTTTTGTTTTCATTTCTGATTATTTTCTTAATGGTACATTCCTAGTTTGGATCTTGAAATAAACTGCCAAATTGTCATCTAGAAATGTACACTCACAACAGCAATGTGTGAGATTGCCAAATCCACAAACCTTTGCTAAACGTGAGAATTATAATGTAAAAATATTTTTTAATTTAATAGGAGAAAAATCTCATTTTGACTTGCATTTTCACTATCAGTGAGATTAAGCTTTTTTCAGTTATTTATTAGCCATTTGGATTTTTCTTTTTATGAATTGTTCTGCATACATTTTGCATATCCACAGAAGTGACATGTGACATGAGTGTGCTCAGGGTGAGGAGACAGTAGACTCAGATGTCATTTGGTTAGGTCATATAGAACCTACATATGGAAAGGATGCAGAAGTAAGTCAGTGCAGTCCGCCGGGCTTCAAAGCAGAGAGATCTACAGTATTTTCCAGGATAGTCAGAACATGTTTTCAGACCCTGAAATCCTCCTTGGGGGTGCACAATTGCAGATGATAAAATCTAGGTGAATGAGGGTGAGATCAGTACTTCAGGAAGCTTACTGGTCTCTCTCAACACCCAGTCTTACATACCTGAGGCTAAAACAGTTCTGCACATAAACTCTAAACATGTACTACAGGCCACTGCCACTGGACCTGGAGCACCTCTTCAATCTTGGAGTTATCACGCTTCATGATTACAGGGTATGGTGCCCTGAGGCATGAACTTGGTCCTCTTAATCACTTTCAGCCTCAAAGAAGAACACCTCCTGATTCAAGTACATTTTCAAAGTTAGAATATTTACTATAGGTCTTAGTTGTCCACATATCTGTGGGTGTCAGGCTAATAAGTTTTTTTTTTTTAATATATTTATTTATTTTTGGCTGCATTGGGTCTTCGTTGCTGCACAGGCTTTCTCTAGTTGCGGCGAGCAGGGACTACTCTGCATTACGGTGCGTGCGCTTCTCACTACGGTGGCTTCTCTTGTTGTGGAGCATGGTCTCTAGGCGCGTGGGCTCCGTAGTTGTGGTTTGTGGGCTCTAGAGCACAAGCTCAGTAGTTGTGGCGCACGGGCTTAGCTGCTCCACAGCATGTGGGATCTTCGCAGACCAGGGCTCAAACCCATGTCCCCTGCATTGGCAGGCGGATTCTTAACCACTACGCCACCAGGGAAGTCCCTGATAAGTTCTTGAACCAGCGAAAAGCCTCTTCCTGTTGTGTTCTTATGTATTGTAAGAACTCTTTACATATTAAGAAACATTCGCTCATTAGAGATTTGAGTGAGGCTTTTGCTCATATGCTTATATCTGACCAGAGTCAAATTAAGTATAAAGACAGCCAGACAGTGCCACGTGTACCAATCTACAAGGGACCCTACAGCATCATCAGAAGTGAAATGAGAAAGAAAACCTTTCTTTTTTTTTTTTTAAGATTTTTGTTTATTTATTTATTTTATTTATTTATTTTTGGCTGTGTCGGGTCTTTAGTTGCAGCACGCAGGCTCTTTGTTGCCGTGTGCGGGCTTCTCCCTAGTTGTGGCGTGCGGGTTTTCTCTTCTCTTGTTCAGGCGTGGGCTTAGTTGCCCCGCGGCATGTGGTGTCTTAGTTCCCTGACCAGGGATTGAACCCGTGTCCCCTGCATTGCGAGGAGGATTCTTTACCACTGGACCACCAGGGAAGTCCCGAAAATATTTTCTTTGAAACCATCCTCTTCAGAGAATTCTGTACGTGGTTAGAAGCAATATTTGATATACACTTGGGGAAGTACTTGAATGAAGTAATATCCAAACTGTTAACCTGTTTTCTTGCTTGTTTTGTTTTGCCGGCTAATTTGCTTAAGATAATGGAGGACATGTTGAATGGTGCTGCCACTGGGAGTTCCTCTCTCTTCCTTAAATTTCTCAAACTCTCCTCTAAAGAAAGGTAGAAGGGAATTCCTCAGCAGTCCAGTGGTTAGGACTCCACGCTTCCACCGCAGGGGGCACGGATTCAATCCCTAGTCAGGGCACTAACATCCTACATGCCACATGACGTGGCCAAAAAAAAGGTAGAAATATTTTAAAATATTGAAGGTACAACAATTAGTTACCCTACCCAGGGTACCCAAATGTAAATGTCTTGGTTACTTTTTACTTATTCTCATCCCTTTTTTTCTGCCCCAACATGCTGGAGGATGATAGCAACCTACATTAGCATCAATATCTCTGGACAGCAGCAGTTCCCAGGGGAGTCATTGGGAGCACAGGTCTGCCAGGAAATCACCCTTCAGAGGGGGTGTGGTTTGAAAGAGTTTCCTAGAGTTTAGAATCACTAGTGATGGCATTATAGCTTTATTAATTAGCAATAAAGCATGTAGCATAAGTTGCAAAGCGTTAATCAGTAAAAAGCACACATATGACACAATGAGTAAACAAATAATTCAAAATAATTAGTATTTATTCCCTGACTGTGTACCTGCCATTGCAAATAAGGAAGTTCAAAATATAGTGCTTAATTTGCAATTTTTTCCCTTTAATTGCATCTGCCACCTGCTGTTAATTTGAAGCAAATTAAACCCTGAAGGCAGCATCCAAAAGTAAGAAGACTAAGCAGATTTCACTTTTCGGCAAAAATTATACAACAGCTTCCCCATCTTCAAAACAGTGAGTCATTCTTTTCCAGATGTGATAAACTATTTTCTGTTTCAATAGCATGCCCCAAGAAGTGACACGGTGATGCTAAGGATATGACAACCAACTCCCTTCTGCATGCTGGGCTACAAAAGCTACATGAAACCCTTATCTCTTTGGGGTTCTATACTAGTGCTGTCCAATATAATTATAATGCAAGCCACATATTTTAAATGTTCAATTTTCTAGTAGCCACATTAAAAAAGTAAAAAGAAACAGGTAAAATTAATTTTGGTAAGGTATTCCATTTAACCCAATATATCCAAAATATTATCATTTCATCATGTACTCAATATTAAACAATTATTGATGAGATCATTTATATTCTTAAACAATTATTGATGAGATCATTTATATTCTTTTTAGGTTCCATATTAGTTATCTATTACAGCATAATAAATTACTACCAACTTAGCAACTGACAAGAACACATTTATTATCTCATTGTTTCTGTGTGTCAGGAATCTAGGCATGATTTAGTGGATTCTCTGCTTCAAGGTCTCTCCATCAACAAGGCTGCAATCAAGGTATCAACCAGGGACAGCGTCTCATCTAAGGCTCAACTGGGGAAGAACACTTCCAAACTCACATAGTTGTTGGCAGGATTCAGTTCTTAGTGACAGTCAAACTAAGGGGTTCACCTTGCTGCTGCCTGTCAGCTGGAACCCACTCTCAGTTCTTTGCCACATGGGTCTCTCCATATGGTGGGTTACTTCATCAAGCCAGCAAACAAGAGTCAATAGAAAGAGTCTACCAGCAAGATGGAAATTACAATCTATGTCATATAATTGTGGAAATGGCATCCCATCACCTTTGCCATATTCTGTTGGGTAGAAGGAAGTCACAGGTCCCGCGCACATTCAAAGATTCCAAGAAGGTGTGAGGCAAGGATTATTGGGAGCCATCCTAGAAACTGTCCAACACAGTACTATCTTTGAGATCCACTGTGTATTTTCCACTTACAATACCTCTCAAGTCAGATCAACCACATTTCAAGTGCTCAGTAGCCACTGACTAGTGGCTACCATATTGGACATCAGTATTCTGTAACAGCTAAGCCCATACCTCTGGGAATTACAGGATACCTGAAAACTGGTGTAAGCAATCATGTGTTTATATGGACAACTTAAACTCAAAAGAATTGAAAGTATAAAATATAGAAGGTTAAAAACATTTTGTTACTTTTAATAGGTAAAGAACTTGGGACTTCCCTGGTGGTCCAGTGGTTAAGACTCCGCACTCCCAATGCAGGGGGCTCGGGTTGCATCCCTGGTCAGGGAACTAGATCCCGCATGCTGCAGCTAAGAGTTAGCGTGCCACAACTAAAACCAAAAAAGATCCCACGTGCTGCAACTAAGACCCGGCGCAGCCAAATAAATAAATATTGAAAAAAACACCTTATTACTATCATTTTAAATCTGGATCCTCAAAGCAACTAAGGCCAGGAAAACAGTTTTGTATTTGTTTTTACAATTTTATATTATTCTTCGCACTTCCCCTGGCTTACTGGGCAAGTCCTATAGGCTGAGAGAAAGAGCTAAACAAAGGCAATTTACAGAAGGGTTAGGTAAGCATAATATCAGAGGGCTCCCAGAAAGATATCTTGGTAAGTAATCTTATACTTTTCCCCTGCTTGATTCCTAGCAGGACCACTTTAGCCAGTCAAAACAAAGAATCGATCCTTGCATAATATTTTACCAGAAATAGGAGGCTCAGAGGAGGGATGAAGATGGGGATAGTTTCCAAGCAATTCTCCAGTTTCCCACTTGACCCCTGTGCGAGGCAGCCCTGTGTGAAGAGGAGCTGATCCCTGATAAATTAATTAAACAGGGAGGCCATTAGACTGAGGTGGCTCTCTGCCTTGGCAGCCTACATAAAAGCACACCCAAACCTAAGCCTGTCACTGCCTCAAGATTATGAAATTGAAACCGAAGGACAACCCATCACAAACAGCCAAATAGGCTTTCCCAAATAAGGCAAACACTTAAGCTCTATAGCCAATCAAAAAACTTCTTTGCTTTTGCTTCTGCATCTGTTCTCTAGAAGTCTTGCCCCAGCCCCTATCAGTGGAGCTCTCTTAACCACTTCCAGTTTGGTGTTGCCCAATTGGAATGGATGTTTGCTGAAGTAAACTCTTCACAATTTTAATGTGCCTCTGTAAAGTTTATCTGTAACAACCCCAAGCATGAACTGGTAGAGGAGTCTGCAGATGGACTGTTTTTTTACTAAAGCCTAGGCATCGCACACGCAAGCCAGTGGGCTCACTCTAGCTCCTCCGAGCTCTTCGTGCCACACAGCACTCATTTCAAGAGTTAACTCTATATGCAAATGTGCACTTGTTTCAGCTGTTCACATGATATGTTCATGCATCTGTTCTCATGTCTTCCTCTGTCACCTCTCTAAAGACAGCCCCAAACCTACCCTGACTTCTTGTGGGAATTTCCAGTCCTACCTCCCCAACTGCCTCCTGGATATTTCACTCTGAATATTCCCCTTTCATTTTCAGCCCAACATATCTATCAGCAAATGTCAAATGTTAAATGCCCCTCCATGGGCTACACAGCCTCAGCAGGGGCTGGAGGCATTCTGCAGAGCCAAAGGCAAGGTGGGGAGGCGGGCATCAAAAACCATACAGCAGCACTGACCAGGTCAGGGCTGTTTCCACACAATAAATAGATCCTATGAATGTTAAAGAGTTTAATCCTCTCAATATACATAATCATATAGGTAGACATGAATGAATCAGAGTTATTTTCCCTTTCTATGTCCCAGAAAGCCCTTGACTCTGGAAGGGGAAGTATTTCCATTAGTGCGCCTCAGTGTGCCCGTAGGTAATCCCTGCCCACATCAAACACCAAGGCTACAGGGGTATCACCAGTCCTGGGGAAATGGAGTAAAAAAACTCCCAAGTCATGGTTCCCCCGGTGACCATAACTGGTAGTACAAAATCATCCTAAATCTTCATCAGTGACTCACGGTCAGATGAAATATAAGATTCATAAAATGTATACTGGAACCCAGGGCGGAGAAATGATAGCACCTAATTTGATTTTATGTGACTAGTAGGTAATGAATGGGAAGGATAGCATACTTACACAAATGTCCTTACTCATTAAATTCTTGTAGCAGAAAGAGTAACATCATTTTACAAACCATATAAAACAAAGAGTATCATGATTGTATGACACCATCATTCTCTCCCACTCACCTTTTACCAAACAATTCTGAGGCTAAGATTTCATTTATCACCCAGATCTGAGCTAATAGATATATTTTTAAATTGAAGTATAGTTCATTTACTGAGCTAATATATTTGTAATAAACAAAATTCCAGACCTGGGTGATATAGACTGAACGTATCCCCCTAAAATTCATACTGTAGGAGAGGAAAAAAAAATTTTTCCATCATTCTGAGTTCTTGGCTGGGGCCCCTGTAACAAGACAGATTAACAAGAAAAAAAGAAAAATTGAGTTTTTTAACATGTATACCTCATGTACACATGGGAGATACCCAGGGAAAAAAATCGGAACTCTCAGGGAGAGTTAGATTTTAAGCTTAGAATTCAGGCTTAAGTATCATCTTCAGCTAAAGCACAAAAAGAAAAGGTGTAGGGGAGGCCAGTTATGGGTTGGTGACCAGGAAAGTTTGGTGCCTTCTCCATTGATGAGTCTTTAGTGATTTAGAGTCAACCTTCCCTTCCTGGTACAGAAAGGGAGTCACCCTTACAAATGGAGATTTCCTTTGTAAATACAAATTTCCCTTACACAAAGGGAAAAAGGGTACAAAAAGGGTAACTTCTACTCTGTTTTCAGAGGTTCTCCTGTGTCTGCTGTTTCTCAAAATAATCCTTATGCCAAAGAGGCCAATTTTGTGGTGGCGCGTTCTGCCATCCTTCAATATGTTGAAACCTAATCCCCAACATGACGGTATTTGGAGATGGGGCCTAGGCAGTTGATTATGTGATTAGGGATTAGTGCCCTTTTAAAGAAACCCCAGAGAGCTCCCTCACCCCTTCTGCCATGGGAGGACTCAGTGAAGACTCAGTGAGAAGAGGACTGTTTATGAACCAGAAAGTAGGAGAAACTGAATCTGCTGGTGCTTTGATCTTGACTTCCCAGCCTCCAGAACTGTTAGAAATAAATGTGTTTAAAAAAAAAAAAAAAAGAAAGAAAGAAATGTGTTGTTTATAAGCCACTCAGGCTATGGAATTCTGTTACAGCAGCCAGAACTGAGTAAGACGAGGTGTAGGCACACCTAGATCTGCCCTTAGACCCAAATTAGGGGGACGTTAGACCCAGCCTTCGCACCTGTGCCTCTAGGATGCATCCACTCTGTAACTAACGCCAAATGCTTCTCCACATCTCTTACCCTCTGTCTTCAAAACAAAGGCAGGGCACTTCCCTGGTGGTGCAGTTGTTAAGAATCCACCTGCCAATGCAGGGGACGATCGCTCATCCGGGAAGATCCCACGTGCTGCGGAGCAACTAAGTCCATGCGCCACAGCTACGGAGCCTGCACTCTTGAGCCCACGAGCCACAACTACTGAAGCCTGTGCTCCACAACAAGAGAAGCCACCGCAATGAGAAGCCCACGCACCGCAACGAAGAGTAGCCCCCGCTCACCGCAACTAGAGAAAAGCCCGCGTGGAGCAAGGAAGACCCAACGCAGCCAAACATACATACATACACATATACATACATACATACATATGTACATACATACATACATATGTACATACATACATAAAAAAGAAAAAAACAAAGGCAGATGGTTGGTGGTTTGGGCCACTGCCAAAGTGGAAGATGGACATTGCCTTGGGCTGTGGGAAGGATGTGAATGGCACAACCATTTATGTGAGAGAAAAACTGAATTAATAACTTGTCAGTCCTTCCCTGAGATATGCGAATGCAGTAGGTTCTCACATGATGGCTTACAATTTCTCTGGTGTCAGAAGCTGCTTCTCTTCATATTTTTAATTTGCAATTCTGGAGGGTGGTATTCAACACAATTGCCCACAGCTGCTGAGGAACATCTTGCAATATGAAATATAAATTTTCATACACATAAACTTGCTGTAACATGCATGAAACATGATGTCAATTCTTTACAATGGAAACAAGATGGATACTGAACACAAGAATTTAAATTGCTTTGCTTTTACTAAACTATTGAATAGTATTTAAATATTTAAAAAATAAATTCAAGATGTTAGCTTTAAAGAATTTTGATTTAAAATATTGATATTCATAATTTGCTCTTTTTAATCTTAGCAGATAATTTTGACTATTTTAGAAAGTTTTAAATACATATATTAAATAATTTAAAATTTTGTATTGTTTGTATTAATTTTAATATACAGTTTAATGATACACACTACTATGTATAAAATAGATAACCAACAAGAACCTACCGTAGAGCACAGGGAACTATATTCAATATTTTGTAATAACCTATAAGGGAAAAGTATCTGAAATAGAGTAAATAAATAAATAAATAAATAAATAAATAAATAAATATAAAACCAAATCACTTTGCTATACACCTGAAACTAACAGAACGTAAATCAACTATACTTCAATTTAAAAAATAGATAATTAAACAGCCTGCATAGGCTATGTAACCGTAAATACACACACACACACAGTTTAATGAAAACCTATTTCAACACAACTATATTTTCATTTTTAATCCTCTAGTCCATTGCTAAAAAACTTCATAACATTATTAGTAATTTTGCTGAAGTGAAAGTACGAAAAATAGATTTACAGAAACACTTATAAATTATGTATGTCTTTTTTTTGTCTCACCCAAACATCAGTAGCCATCAACAGAACACTGACATGTGCACTAATAATTAGATTTAGTCAAATTTCACCAACTTCCTGTTGTATAAAAACCATCTCTTTAAACATGCTTTATTTTTGTCATTATGAAGGTATATTTATCAATGTAGGAGGTCAAAGCATACTTTATTTCTCAGTTGTTAGCTTGATTTATAGCTTTTAAATACTTAGACACTTGGAATGTGCCTCCATTTGAATGCTTGCCCTTCGTGTGACCTAGGATGAATCAGGTGCCTGTTATCAATCCATCAGAATTAAGAGCAGTATCTGTCTGGCACATTTACTCATAACTGAAATCCCTGCAGCCATTCAGAAATAAGAGAGCCCTTTTAAAAAATGAAGCTGTTCCTGAAAATTGTCCATTTATAATGCTGTCTTATGATAGGATGTCATGGACAGAAAAAGACCAGTGACATCTTTTGTAAAGTCATATGCAGAAGGGTCATATATCACAAAGCGACAAGAAAACCTCAGCAGGAGAAAGAAAGCAGATAAACTGAAGGAGACATTTTAACTGTTGTTGAAAGGACCATATCAATGAGCCCATAATAGATAGGAAGGTGAGATTTTGTCAGACTTAATCACCAGGGAAATGAGAAATCAGTCACTCTTAGAGACTGAGAAATATACTGTGGACAAGGTGGTAAGAAGCAACTTAAGAGAAAAAGGAATCAAGATTTCTTGAGCACCCCCCACGAGCCAGGGCCAGTGCTAAACACCTAAGATACGCTGAGGCCTTCAGCTACATGACACACCAGAGTTTTTAACAGGATTTAATACATTAAAGCTATAGAAGGGAGACTAGTTAACCCTTAATGTAACCAAGCTATGTGCTCGTGTGCCCATGGCGCAGAAAGCCAAACAGCAGCTGTTTGCAACAAAGTAAGGGCTTACTGCAGGGCAGAAGCTGGGGTTAATCATCATCTTGTGACGTTTCTTAATAGTTTCAGAGGTCAGGATACCTACTGTTTACGAGTCTCTGCTCTGGAGATGCATGACCCAAGGGTCTGTGAGTTCATCTTGCCCTGGAGAAACAACCTGAGTCTGTGCATTAACAACGTTATCAACAACAGCAATTTTAGTCCTCTGACTCTGGTTGATTATAGTGTTCAGTTAGCATAGGATTGGGGTCAGAGGGGACAAGACAGGGAATGAAGTTTTGGATAGAGAGGTTAATCATAAATTCGGCAGGACAACTCGGCTTTAGAGGGTTGCATTAGGGCCTGTAGGGCAAAGTTCAAACTTGTTAGTAAGCTGCTCACCACCTGTGCCCACCTGGCCCTAATTAGCCACCCAGTCTCCCGCTCCCCCAGCATATTGCCCGTCTCACTGTCCCCAGCACACCAGCCATTTCATGTCTCTGTGCCTTTGCACATGATGTTCACGTGGCTGGGGGTGCCTTAATCCACTGGCAAACTCCCGCCCATGCTGCAAGCCTCAGCTTGAAACCGAGCAGGACCCTGTGAGGCTCCTGGCCATGGAAGCCTTTCTATGTCCCCCGTTTTTTGCTTGTAGGAAATAGGCTTCAGCCTCCATGACCTTCCCTGAGTTCCAAAGGGCAGGTTCAAACAGTTGCTAATCAGGGAAGGGAGGGGATGCAGAGACAAGGGAGGAGCAGTGAGAAATAGTGCAGCCTTGGGACAGGATCCTGGTTCCCCCTCAAGGGATACACATGACAATATCTCTGGGCTCTTCTGCAGAACTAAAACCCCCAACAAATGGAAGATGTTAACTACTTGATGAGGCATTCTTCATTCCAGAGAGAAGGTCAGAGTTTGATAACCTCGAGAACCACAGAAGCTCATCAGGAGACCACCTGAGGCCAGATTAAAGGAATGCAGGCCCTGCACACACCCTGATCCCTATCATCAACCCTGCCCTTGAACCACTGCTATAAACCTCCTCACCAAATCCCCCCTGGGCTGGGACACACATTTTTGAGGGCATGAGCCCACTGTGTCCCCCTTTGCCTGGCAAAGCAATAAAGCTGTTCTTTTTTGTTTCACCCAAAATTCTGTCTCTGAGATTCAATTCAGCACCAGTGCACAGAGGCCGAGTTTCAGCATCAAGTTCCAATGTCACCTTCCCTGTGATGTTTTATCAAATTCTTCCAGGCCCAGCAAGTTTATTTCCTCTGTTTCCATAAAACCCTACACATCATCATACATATTAAAACATGTTGTGTTGCATTACGATGACCTGCTCTTGTGTCTTATCTTCTCCAGACAGTAGTTCCTCATGGACAGTGCAGTATCCCAGCACCTACACTATGCCTGGAACACAACAGGGGTGTAATAAAGGCACACTGACTGAAAGAATAATGGAATGAATGTATACAGGTACTATTTACTGAACAATGACATGTAAACAACAGACATGAAAGCAACTAACTAGAATATCTCAGAGTAGCTCATTTTTGTTTCAGTTCAGTCTGATGGATGAGATCTGGGCATTACACTTCTTTCTTGGCAATATCTTTGAGACACAGGAAGCAAGTGAACGATTCAAATGATATGACTTGCGTCAACATATAATCTGCCAACAATAGATCACTTTAGACCGGGGCAGAACATTCAGCAGTGATGGAAATATTCTATATTTGCACTTGCTGGTATGATAGCCACTAGCCAAATGCAGCTACCGAGCACTTGAAATGTGGGAAGTGCAAATGAGGAACTGAATTTTTAATTTTAATTAATTGAAGATAACCACACATGGCTAGTAGCTACTATATTGGACAGCACAGCTTTAGATAAGCATTAACACACAATGTAACAGGGAAGAGCCAATTCTGACTCCATGTTGGATCTGTTTCTTTTACTTGAACCTTTGCTATAATGTTTATAAGGGTTAAAAATGTTTATAATATTAAAATATTATAAACATTTTGTTTATAATAACAAAATGCAAGCTTTTGTTATTATAATCACTGTCTATAGCTATAAGCATACAGAATGGCCTGCCACAGGGAACCCTGCCCTCTGCCTGACAAAGTGCCTTTGTTCAGCTCACAGAGAGATGTTCTGACCCTGCCCACCTGTGAATGGTTGCAGAAAAGAAGAAATTAACACAGCCCCACCTATTTTGCAAGATAAATGGCCTTCTTACTTTACTTCCTCACCTCCTCCCCCTCTCTGTTCTATAAAAGAACCAGTCATCCAGACCCCAATAAGATGGTTTATTTGGGGTACACTAGTCCGCCATCTTCTCCGTCTGCCGGCCTTCTGAATAAAGCCGCTATTCCTTGCCTCGACACCTGATCTACTGGCCTGTCATACAGAGAGCAGAGCAAGCTTGGACTTGGTACAACAACATTGTAGGGAAGTGCTACCTCATTATAATTGTTCTGTGCACAAAACCAAAAACTCAGCCACTGACAGGATGAGTAATCTTAAGAACTTCCTTAACTTTTCTGTTTCTCATTCTACTCACCTATAATAAACCCAGCAGTAGGGACTAGATGATGCAAGGCTGACAGCTTTTCTGTCCTCTCTCCCAGAAACTGAGACATAGTCACATTAAGCTCCGCGGATGTACATCTCTGGGGCTCAGTTCTCTTTGCCACATCAAGCCCTCTGGAGGGACAGCTGATGCGAGCACCCCTCTACCCCTTCCCGAAGTGTGAGGGCAGACATAGGCTTATGTGCCCTTGCGGATTCCAGGGATTTTCTCCAGAGAATTACAGATGATAGGTTCATTCCAACCCATGAATCAGAGGACCACGCTGAAAACACCTAAGGTCCCTGGGGGAAATCCCATGTTCTAAATTTTAAAGAAGAATGGGAGGGCTTCCCTGGTGGCGCAGTGGTTGAGAGTCCGCCTGCCGATGCAGGGGACACGGGTTCGTGCCCCGGTCCCGGAAGATCCCACGTGCCGCGGAGCGGCTGGGCCCGTGAGCCATGGCCGCTGAGCCTGCGCGTCCGGAGCCTGTGCTCCGCAACGGGAGAGGCCACAACAGTGAGAGGCCCGCGTACCGAAAAAAAAGAAGAATGGGAAAAGGCCTCACTAGTGCAAAGCAATGCATCCTCAGGCCCTTTCAGTCTTCAGGTTGGAGCCGACTAGGGTAGCTCCCTGTGTCGAGGGGTAAAATCATTCATCTTCTTTCCCTTAGGATTTTGTGCCTAAAAAGAGTGAGGCTTGTAAAGCCAGCTGGGCTTATAATCATGTTTACTAAGCCTGATTATCTAATTTCCACCTGTAAAAAAAGCACTTTGCAATTCCTCAGCTCCAAGGAGAGAAAAGGCTAAATTCCCTTCCCAGGGTCTCTGAGACAACTGGGCTCATGTGCACATAACTTGGAGAGACCTAGCCAGTCCCTTTTTCTTAAAAAGGGAAGGGGGAAGACAGAGAGAGGTGGGGAGAGAGAGAGAGGGAGAGAGAGAGAGAGAGAGAGAAAGAGAGAGAAAGGAGAAGGAAGAAGAGGAGAAGGAGGAGGGGGAGGAAGATCAGGAGGGAGAGGAGGGGAGGAAGGTGGGGGAAGAGGAGGAGATAGGGAAAGAAAGGTGGGGAGAGCTGCTGAACCTCTAGGCTGCTGGCTCTCAGTTGAGTGACCATCAGAATCACCTGGCGGACTTGTTAAAACACATCGCTGGGCCCTATTCTAGAGTCTCTTACTTAGTAGGTCAGGAGCAGGACCCTAGGCTGTGCATTTCCAAGTCCTCAAGTGATGCTAATACTGATAATGAGCCACTGCTCATGGTCATTGCATCAGCCCTCGGCTATTCTTCTTGCAGTTCCATACAGGGTTTGAGTCAGTTCCTCAAAAGAAAAAGATGTGTAAGTGTGTGTGCTTAGAGGGGACTTGGTTAATATGTTTCCGCATCGTCCCTCCTGCTGCCCAGACAGATGTGCGGCAATGCAGACTGAGGCACAGTGGCCGCTGCCAGTGACAGGAGCCATTGGAAAGATCTGGAACACCTTGAAGGTGGTTTCAGTCACCTGGCCCGCATCCTTGGCTGGAGAGCATGCAGGCTAAGGGCACGCCTGTGCACAGAGGGACAGCTTTCTCCTGAGAGTATCACAGCCCACCTCCCCTCACCCCACCCCACCCCCCGCAGGATGCTCGTCTTATCACCATAACTTGTCAAAGGCCAAATGATAAATAGCATTATCATTTCCTGTCAAGAAAGAAGAAAATCTATAAATGAGTAAGGGCTTTTAACAATGGTCTGCATTGGTCATTTACAAGAGAACAGTTTATATTTTCATAGAAAGACCATAGATAAGGATGATTAAATTGGCCAGTTCATTGAAGGATGTTAGAGAGATACCCCACCTGTCAGCAAAGATCCAGAGCTCATCTTTCCTTTTTTTTTCTTTTTAACTAACACATATATGTTACTTATCACATGGCATTCACTGTTCTAAATACTTTACATATATTAACTTATTTAACCTTCACCACCATCCTTTAAGAGAGATATACTATTATCCCCATTTTACAGTAAAGGAAAGTGAGGCATGGAGGTTAACTGACACAGCCAAGGTCACACTGCTCATAAGTATCAGAACCAAGATATCTGGCTTTAGAATCCATGTTCATAACCATTCTATAGACTTTTGGTGTTTTCTGTTCATCCCTTTACTCACTTGTCTTGAGAAAGTTTACAGCCAAGAATGGAATGTTTGTGTGGATGGCCCACCATACATATTTCCCAACAGGAAAGTCTAGTTGAGAAACAGCCTCAGGATATCAGTTGCTGGGAGAAAAGAGAATCAAGGTAAAGTGAACTGGAAGATCTCAACGGACCCTGACAGGCAGCCTCATGCCCCCAGCTTCTCTCACTAACTGGACAGGAAGATTTGTATTGACCAGCTATCCAGTGCTGAAGATATGGCCAACCTTTTAACCTGGCTCTTGCCTGAATTTCTTTCTACAAATACGCATTTATCCTGCCCCTGCTACATGCAGAACACTAGACTAGATACTAGATGGTGGGGTGGGGAAAGGAAACAAAACATGGTTATCACCCTCTGGGAGCTGACAGACTGGGAGGGGATAGAGGTAAACAGGCAGTTGTAATACCACAGTTCATCTTATTATTAGTGACAGTTCAGTCTGCTGAATGAGATTTGTGAGATGCCTTCCTACTTGGACAATATCCTTGATGGAGATGTGGGAAATTGCTTTTATTTATTTGTGCCAGGCACCATAATGAGCATGTTTACATAGGTAGGGTTGGCAGATAAAATACAAGCCACCCAGTTAAATTTGAATGCATATGTCCCATACAATAATTGAGACATACATATACTAAAAAAGTATTTGTGGTTCATCTGAAATTGAAATTTCATTGGACATTCTGTATTTTCATTTGCTAAATCTTGCAGCCCTGTGCACAGATTATCTTTAACCCTCACAGTAATTTTTTGAGGTAGTCACTATTATTGTCTTCATTTTAGAGATCCAGAAACTGAGACATAGTCACATTAAATAACTTGTCCAAAGTCATACATCTATCTGCTAACGCACATTAGAAACCAAGTTCTTAGGCTGCTTTGTTTCCACCAATGGCCAATTTTGTGCATTTTATGTTGATAACTATCATTATCTGTCTCAATGAATCCCATTTTCTGACCCTGTTCTCAAATTATATGAGTATACCCTACTCACTGACCAACATGTAAAGTTCTGGGTCCTGATTTTCAGAGTTAAGAAACAGATTCAAGTACTATATAAAAAGAGGCTAGGGATAGCATTTACTCATTATAGTAAAAATCAGATTTGTAATTTCTAAGAATGTATGTTTTAGTGCAGTACACACACAAGGGGAGTGCAAAAAAAGATCAGATACTGGAACTCCATGACAACTGAAGATGAGAATACTACAACACAACAACTAAACTAATCTGGGGGACAGATGGCAGTAACATTAAAAGTTTGTACTTTGGAATATGTGAGTTTGAGATTATTCAAGTTTAGTTCTTTTTTTCTTTTTTTGTGGTACGCGGGCCTCTCACTGTTGTGGCCTCTCCCGTTGCGGAGCACAGGCTCC
>NC_041223.1:53583755-53585599 GCF_002837175.3 Physeter macrocephalus | reverse complement strand
CGAGCCCAGCCACTCCGCGGCATGTGGGATCTTCCCGGACCGGGGCACGAACCCGTGTCCCCTGCATTGGCAGGCGGATTCTCAACCACTGTGCCACCAGGGAAGCCCTTAGTTCTTCATATAACAGTTAAAACTGCGCAATAGTGAATGAGTGAATTTAACTTGGTTCTTTGTGATATTGATTCTTTCTGTCCTCTCTCCCAACTCCCTGTATTGGTCATTTCCCCACCCCCTACCTGTTTAAAAGAAAACAAATCCCATTTAATAGTGTGCCAGCATTTGAAACACCACCAATCTTCCCCCTTTAGACTCAAAGCAAAGGCTTATTTCCTGATCAGATTCTAATTGTTTATCAAAAGTTCAACATTGGGCTTCCCTGGTGGCACAGTGATTGAAGAGTGGCCCCCGCTTGCCACAACTAGAGAAAGCCCTCGCACAGTAACGAAGACCCAACACAGCCAAAAATAAAAATAAATTAATTAATTTAAAAAAAAAAAGCTCAACATTGAATTAGTTAGTAGCCTTGAATTTTAAGGTTTACCAACATATGACACAATTACCTATGGTGGTTCTTTAATCTTCACCAATCTTTTTCCCTTAGCAAAAAAGAGAGTTTCCATAACCATGCCATAGGATTTGCTTCCATTCAAGCTCTAAATATACACAATTCAGCCATATGAAATTGCTATCTTTATAGGTTACAAATGGCTACATATCAGCTATCTCATGTGGTTCAACCTAATATAAGTACACCCAATATACCTGCCATTTGCAACAACATGGATGAACCTGGAGGACATTATACTAAGTGAAATAAGCCAGACACAGAAAGGAAAAACTGCATGATCTCACTGATATGTGGAATCTAAAAAAGTCAAATGCAGGGACTTCCCTGGTGGTCCAGTGGGTAAGACTCTGCACTCCCAATGCAGGGGGCCTGAGTTTGACCCCTAGTCAGGGAACTAGATCCTTCACACATGCAGCAACTAAGAGTTCGCATGCCACAACTATGACATCTGCATGTCACAACTAAAGATCCTGCATGCCACAACTAAGACCTGGCACAGCCTAAATAAATAAATAAAATAAATAATTAATTTATTTAAAATACAAAAGTCAAATACATAGAAGCAGAGAGTAGACTGGTGGTTCCCAGAGTTGGGAGGTGGGGGAAATGAGGAGATGTTGGTCAAAGGATACAAAGTTGCAGTTCTGTAACATGAGTAAGTCATGGGGATGTAATATACCATATGATGATGGTAATTTATAATAGTGTACTGAATACAGAAATTTACTGAGAGAACAGATTCCAGGTGCTCTCATCACACATACAAAAAGACTAACTATGTGAGGAGGTGATATGCTAATTAGCTCAACTATAGTAATCATTTCACTATGTATATGTATATCAAATCATCATGTTGATGAAACTTAAAAGCTTTTGCTCAGTAAAGGAAACCATAAACAGGGCGAAAAGACAACCCTCAGAATGGGAGAAAACATTTGCAAATGAAGCAACTGACAAAGATTAATCTCCAAAATTTACAAGCAGCTCATGCAGCTCAATATCAAAAAAACAAAAAACCCAATCAAAAAATGGTCAGAAGACCTAAATAGACATTTCTCCAAAGAAGATATACAGATTGCCAACAAACACATGAAAGAATGCTCAACATCATTAATCATTAGAGAAATGTAAATCAAAACTACAATGAGATATCATCTCACACCGGTCAGAATGGCCATCATCAAAAAATCTAGAAACAGGGGCTTCCCTGGTGGCGCAGTGGTTGAGAGGCCACCTGCCGATGCAGGGGACACGGGTTCGTGCCCCGGTCCGGGAA
>NC_041223.1:53523978-53583209 GCF_002837175.3 Physeter macrocephalus | reverse complement strand
ATGGGAATAAAGACTCAGACCTACTAGAGAATGGACTTGAGGATACAGAGAGGGGGAAGGGTAAGCTGGCACAAAGTGAGAGAGTGGCATGGACATATATACAGTACCAAATGTAAAACCAATAGCTAGTGGGAAGCAGCTGCACAGCACAGGGAGATCAGCTCAGTGCTTTCTGACCACCTAGAGGGGTGGGATAGGGAGGATGGGAGGGAGGCAGATGCAAGAGGGAAGAGATATGGGGATATATGTATATGTATAGCTGATTCACTTTGTTATAAAGCAGAAACTAACACACCATAGTAAAGCAATTATACTCCAATAAAGATGTTAAAAAAAATCATCATGTTGCATACTTTAAATACATACAATTTTTTATTAAAATATAAACATAAAAATTTAAAAATACACATGATATATAAATCAGTGCAATCCTCCTTCATTCTTCCTGGCCATTAAGACAATAACAAAAAGATTCCTAGTTACCTGTACAATATCCACCCAAATACAGATGTTGAAATTGTGGGACAGCAGAAAGTGAATGGCGGCAAGGCACATGTTTATGGAAGCTTAGAACAAATTATAGATTCAGAGCATGAAAGACTGCCCTTTAGAATCTTCTAAACCACATGGTTCAAAGAACTGAGAATTCCACTGGCCAAAGAACTTTTCCTTTTCCTTTTACTAGTAAACTATAATTTTTGGTTTCTCTTTCAGGCTAGGGTAGAGAACAAATAAGAAGCACATTTATTTTTTAAAAACTGCCACCTACCCTGATATAATCCTTGGTATTTAAGTATATATGTTGGGGCTGAGACTGTTTCTCTTCATTGTTTCACAGTTTAGGTCACTTTGTTTCCTTGCTTACTATTGACATTGTCTTATCATCCTATGACTCAAACATCCTTGTAACAAAGAACACTATTAAAATTGCACAACTTCAAAGGAATGAGTCACGACAAAAATATACAATAGATTTACTTTACGTTATGAGTGGAAGGAAAGAAGTAAACAGTATCTGCTGCAGGATTTTCATATCTTAAGGTGATTACCATAGTGGCTTATACTTAGTAAGTACTCAAAAAATTTAGTTTACGTGCCATAAATCAGTCTAGATCAGTAATCCCAACTGTGGTCCAAAGAATGGTATTGAAAATACTTGTGGGTTTCAGTTAAAGCAATCCTTAGAGGGAAACGTATACTCTTCATTGCTTGTTAGAAAGTAACAGAGGGTGGGCTTCCCTGGCGGCGCAGTGGTTGAGACTCTGCCTGCCAATGCAGGGGACATGGGTTCGTGCCCCGGTCCGGGAAGATCCCACATGCCGTGGAGCAGCTAGGCTCGTGAGCCATGACGGCTGAGCCTGCGCATCCGGAGCCTGTGCCCTTGTGCCCCGGTCCGGGAAGATCCCACGTGCCGCGGAGTGGCTGGGCCCGTGAGCCATGGCCGCTGAGCCTGCGTGTCCGGAGCCTGTGCCCTGCAACAGGAGAGGCCACAACAGTGAAAGGCCTGCGTACCGCAAAAAAAAAAAAAAAAAAAGTAACAGAGGGTAAAAGTTGTTGAGCTAGGCATCTAGCTAAAGAAATTAGGAAAATACAATGAAATAGTTCAAAGAAAGTAAAAGGAAGAAAATGATAAAGAAAAAAGAAATTAACTAGAAAACAAAGATACAATCAGAAAGATTTTTTAATTTTTTTTTAATTTTTTTTTAATTTTTTTGCGGTACGTGGGCCTCTCACTGTTGTGGCCTCTCCCGTTGCGGAGCACAGGCTCCGGACGCGCAGGCTCAGCGGCCATGGCTCACGGGCCCAGCCGCTCCGCAGCATGTGGGATCTTCTCAGACCGGGGCACGAACCCGTGTCCCCTGCATTGGCAGGCAGATTCTTAACCACTGCGCCCCCAGGGAAGTCCCATGCACTACTGTTTCTTGACTGCTCCTTCTTTGCTACTGCATTCCCTCCCTTCTCTGATTAGCTACTGTTTGAATGTGCCCTTTGGAACTCAGGGAAGATCAAGGAAGCTGAATGAAGCCTGTTTCTTACAAACAAGCAAGGGGGGTCATGGAAATCATTTATACCTGGGAGGCCCCACAGGGTCGTGCTCTGTTTCAATTCCCCCTTTTCTTTGATTCTCCTCAATCTTGAGGAGGTGTTGGACAAGAAAAGGAATAATATTTTGAATAAAGAGATAAAATCATAAACTTGGCAGAGGAGCTGGGTTCTAGGGGAACTCGGTTTCACTTCTTGCTAGTGTATAGCAATGCAATTGAGTTTGATACATTGAGATCTTATTGAGCCACCTCACTCTGTTCTCATTTATTATATGTTGGTGGTACTGAGCCTATGCATCTGGAGCTTGTGCTCCACAACAAGAGAGGTTGCGATAGTGAGAGGCCTGCGTACTGCGATGAAGAGAGGCCCCCACTCGCCGCAACTAGAGAAAGCCCTCGCACAGAAACGGAGACCCAACACAGCCCAAAATAAATAAATAAATAAATTAATTAAAAAAAAAAAAAAAAAGAGTAGCTCCTGCTCGCCACAACTATAGGAAGCCTGCACGCAGCAACGAAGGCCCAATGCAGCCAAAAATAAAAATATATAAATAAATAAATTTATTTTTTAAAAAAGTCACTGAGTTTATACTTAATATTTATGTACATTACTATATGTTATACATCAATAAAAAAGTTTCAAAGTGTAAATTATATTATTTAAAGTGGTTACAAATTTATGCTGCCTAGAAATAAATCTAATAAAAGTTGTAGAAAACCTTTACATTTAGAGGTAAAAATTACTGAGAAACATTAAAGAAGCTCTAAACAAAATGAGAGTTATGTCATGTTCATTTTTTTGGAAGACACAATATTATTGATTCTTCCTAAACTAATTCAAATTGAAGAAGTCAAATAAGGTAGTGATGTAGAAGAGAAGGGAATCATCCCACCAAATATCAAAACTTTTCACAAATCTGTTATATTGAAATTATGTAGTATTGGTATAGGGACCAATGGACTATAACAAAGAACTCAGCAACACATACACACATATATGAATACTTAACATATGACAGAGATGTCATTCAGATCACTGATGAAAGAATACCTATTCAACAAAATAGGCTAAGATAACTAGTGATCCTTATGAAAAAAGATGAAATTGAATCTTTGCCTCATACCATACATAAAAAAAAAATTCCAGATGGAACAAAGACTTAAATATGAAAGATAAAATCCTAGAACTGTGAGAATAAATTATAAAAGAACACCTTCATGACTTCAAGGTTGGGAAGGATTTCTTAAACAAAAAACAAACTGTGTTAATCACTAATGATAAGATAATAGACTTAACTATGAAGTAGGTCAGAGTATCCCACTTTGACATAAGGATTATTTTGAGCTGAAGGCAACTGAGAAACAGTAGATGCAAGAAAAAGCTCTCTTTCCTCCCCCTTTCTGCCCAAAGGCAGAGTATAAATTTCCTCTTATGAAGGTTTCCCCCTCTTCTCTCCAGGTAGAAGAGAACCATCAGAGACACTCATCACCCCAGAGACTGCATGAAATTGAGTCTGCATAACAAACCTTACTAAAATAATCCTATCTTCTATTAGTTTCCCCCATATATTTACCCTCCCACAATTTACCAACCCTAGAAGCCAAAGCCCTTTTCCTTTGTCTTGTCACTTCTTCACAATTTATCACCTTTCGATAACATGGTGTTTAAGCCCAAAATTCTAACCACCCCTTTGAGATACTCATCACTAAGTTCTCTCACATTTATTTACACATGTTGCATGCATAAATAAACTCTGGGTTTTTTTCTCCTTTTAATCTGTCTTTTGTCAGTTTCATTTTCAGTGTCCCAATCACTAAACATAACAGAGTAGAGCAAAAAGTTTTCTCCTCCGCTACAACTACGTTAAAAATAAGAAGTTCTGGGCTTCCCTGGTGGCGCAGTGTTCGAAAGTCCGCCTGCCAGTGCAGGGGACACAGGTTCGTGCCCCGGTCCGGGAGGATCCCACATGCCACGGAGCGGCTGGGCCCGTGAGCCACGGCCGCTGAGCCTGTGCGTCTGGAGCTTTTCTCCTTTTAATCTGTCTTTTGTCAGTTTCATTTTCAGTGTCCCAATCACTAAACATAACAGAGTAGAGCAAAAAGTTTTCTCCTCCGCTACAACTACGTTAAAAATAAGAAGTTCTGGGCTTCCCTGGTGGCGCAGTGTTCGAAAGTCCGCCTGCCAGTGCAGGGGACACAGGTTCGTGCCCCGGTCCGGGAGGATCCCACATGCCACGGAGCGGCTGGGCCCGTGAGCCACGGCCGCTGAGCCTGTGCGTCTGGAGCCTGTGCTCCGCAACGGGAGAGGCCGCAGCAGTGAGAGGCCCGCGTACCATAAAAAAAATAAAATAAGTTATTTTCATTAAAAGACACCGTAAGGAAAGTAAAAAGACAGCCACAAACTAGGAGAAGATATTTTCAACATCATAATCAATATAGATTTGTAGCACAGAATATATAATAAATTCCTACAAATTTATAACTTGAATTTATAATCTTTCTATTATATTAATTTATAATAGAAAAAAAGAAACTGCCTGTTTTAATTCCTAGGGCTGCTGTAACAAGTTACCACAAACTGGCTAGCTTAAAACAACAGAAATTTATTCTCTTACAGTTCATGAGGGCAGATGTCTGAAATCAAGATATCAGCAGAGTTGGCTCCTTCTGGAGGCTCTGAGGGAGAATATGTTACATGCCTCTCTCCTAGCTCTTGGTGGTTACCATCAATCCGTGGTTTTCCTTAGATTGTAACTATATCTCTCCAATCTCTTCCTCAATCATCATGTTGCTGAAAACTCGGCCTCTGTGCACCAGTGACGAATCGAATCTTGGAGACAGAGTTTTGGGTGAAATAGAAAATAATAGCTTTTTTGCTTCACCAGGCAAAGGGGGACACAGTGGGCTCATGCCCTCAAAACTGTGTGTCCCACCCGGGGGGATTTGGTGAGGAGTTTTATAGCAATGGTTCAAGGGCGGGGTTGCTGATAAGGATCAGGGTGTGTGCAGGGCCTGCATTCCTTTAATCTGGCCTCAAGTGGTCTCCTGATGAGCTTCTGTGATTCTCGAGGTTATCAAACTCTGACCTTCTCTCTGGAATGAAAAATGCTTCATCAAGTAGTTAACATCTTCCATTTGTTGGGGGTTTTAGTTCTGCAGAAGAGCCCAGAGATATTGTCATGTGTATCCCTTGAGGGGGAACCAGGACCCTGTCCCAAGGCTGCACTATTGTTTCTTGGCTGCTCCTCCCTTGTCTCTGCATCCCCTCCCTTCCCTGATTGGCAACTGTTAGAATCAGCCCTTTGGAACTCAGGGAAGGTCATGGAGGCTGGAGCCTGTTCCCTACAAACAAGGAACATGGGACATAGAAAGGCTTCCATGCCCAGGAGCCCCACAGGGTCATGCTTGGTTTCAATCACATGGCTTTCTTCCCTTTGTGCATCCTCTGTGTCTCTGTATCCAAATCTCCTTCTCTTTTTTCTTATAAAGACACCAAATATTGGATTCAAGGCACACCCTAATCCAGTATGACCTTATCTTAACTTGATTACATCTGTGAAGACCCTATTTCCAAAGAAGGTCACATTCACTGGGACTAGGGGTTAGGACTTGAACATATCTTTCAGTGGGACAAAACTCAGCCCACAATATAGCCCAACAGAAATCATAAAAATAGAACCCCCAAATGGGCAAATCAGATGTAGAGGAAACAAAAGTTGCTAATAAACAAATAAAAAGATGCTCAACCTCATGGGTTATCAGAGAAGCACAAACTAAAAGCACAATGAGATACCATTCCATATCCACTAGATTGGTAAAAATTGTTGGAAACAAGTAAATTAAGTAAATGTGAATGGGATAAGAGTTTTTAGTCAAACTCTTCAATAATTATATTTTATTTGTCATCTTATTACAGAAAAACTAAAGATGTTTAAGTTAATTAGAAATGTCTTATACCACATTGAAAAAAAATGCTATGAGAAATTATGATATTGTTGAGGAAGAAGAAAGTTTCCTCTACCCTTCTGGGTTCTTCTGGCTGGTCTAAGAATTAAATGGACATGAGGCAGATTAACAGGAGAAACTCAAAGTTTAATAACACGTATACATGGGAGAGGCCAAGGAAAACTGAGTAAGTCACTAAAATGGCTGAAGCCCTCACCTTAAATACCATCCTCAGCTAAAGACAAAAGAGGATGGTGAGAGTGAGGAGAGTCAGTTAAAGGAGGTTACCAGGAAAAGCACAGTAAACAAGGATGATTACGATGCAGATTTAAGTTAGGGCCTTCTCCATTGATAAGAGTTTCTAGAGATTTGGTCATATTCTTCTTCCAGGCACAGAGAGGGAGACACCCTTACAAATGGAGATTTCTCTTATAAATGTAAATGTTTCTTACAAAAAGGCAACTTCAGAGCCCTTCCCATGTCTGTGGTTTCTCAGAAAATAACCAGCATTTTAAATTATTATGCCAAAGAGACATATTTTAGGGTAGCAAATTTTGCTCCCCTACCATAGGTATACATAAGTTTGCCAATCCCCCCCAAAAATACTAGTATAACAAACAGTTTAAAATTGCTCACATATTAGTTTTCACTAGAAATTAATGCTTCTAAGGTTTAAAAATTCTAATTAATGTATGTAATTAAAACTACTAAAATTAATAAAGAAACATTTTTATATGCAAGGAAGAAAAAAGTATAAAGAATGGAAATGCATTTTGTTAAAAGAAAGTATTTTTGTCCTAAAATGAGATTAAAGAAAAAAAGGGGGGGAAGCACAGGACAATCTGAGTGTAAAAAGGGAGTTATAGAAGGTTTGTGGAAAAGGAATCTTGAGAAGAAAGTTATGCATAGTCAAGATGGCTGGGATTGGAATATATTTAATTGAGTGAATAAATTTTAATATCAAAAGAAAGCTGGTGCAAAGCTAGAATTTAGTTCTATCTGTTGAGAGGGCAAAGTTTTCTTGAACCATTGATCTGCTTTTGATAACAGATTGTAAAAGGTTCTTTACTTTTTAAGTAATCCATTGTTACTGTCTGTATTTGCCTTTGAAATTTTTTGTCACTTTGGTTGGATGGTGTAAGTAAATATTGTTTAACAGTGACCTATGATCCTATTTGACTAAGTGTTTTAAAACCTTTTTGATATTTTTGACAAACTCCCCAAAAATCAAATTCTAAATGAAGGGTTATTGACCTAGAAATAACTTTGAGGTTTTTTCAAGAAGCCCCTGGAACACCTTGAGAGATTTGTTTTCTCTCCTTGTTAAAGAGATATTAACTAATTAGGCTTATTTGGTGTTAAATTACACAAGGAACATTGTCAAATGAGTGATGATAAAGCCTCTTAGGTTATACTGTATGGGTAAATGTTATTAATATAAATGTTCTAGAAATTATATGAAATTCCTAGAATTCTGATGTGTTTTGGTATAATGGTATCAGTCATAATTCTAGTAACATCTTAAAATGTTGTATGTCAGCGATAACTGAAACCCAACAGGACCCTGTGGGGCCCTCAGGGACACAAATCCTTTCCATATCCCTCATTTCTTCTTTGTAGGAAATAGGCTTTATTCGGCCCCTAAGACCTTCCCTGAGTTCCAAAGGGAAGATTCAAACAGTTTTAATCAGAGAAGTAAGGGAATGCAGAAACAAAGGATAAGCAATCAAGAAACAATAGTGCGGCGATTAAAGCTGGCTCCTAGTTCCTCCTCAAGGGATATACAGAACAATATCTTTGAGTTCTTCTACAGGAACTAAGGGGACTTTCCTGGCAGTCCTGTGGTTAAGACTCTGGGCTCCCAATGCAGGGGACACAGTTCGATCCCTACACTTGGCCAAAAAAAAAAAAAAACCAAACCAGGAACCAAGGCACCACCCAGCCGGGAGATGGTAACTTCAGGCTGAGCACACTCCTGGAACACCACCCTGTTACCTCACCACCAACCAAGCAGAGGAAAGTCACACACCCTGCAGCCCTCACCCCAAATTTTGCCTATAAAAACCTCTCCCCAAAAGCCATCAGGGAGTTTGGGGTTTTTGAGCACAAGCAACCCATTCACCTTGCTTGGCCCTGCAATAAACCTTTCTCAAACTTGATATTTTGGTTTGTTTGGCCTCACTGTGAATTGGGCACCTGAACCTGTGTTCAGTAACATAACCAAACTTCTTTGCCAATTGCATTGTAATTAGATCTTTAACCATGCCATTTTAAGTCTTCTGTCATTTACAGGCTGTTATGGTTTTATTCTGATGCTTTTGTAAAGTGCTTTATCTTCATGGAAAGAACTCTGGAGTACACATTTCTGATAACTTTAAGATAAAGACTTTTGTTTGAAAAATTGCTGATTCTTTTTAATGTCTTGTTTTTCCAGATTGGAGGAAATTTTGTCTTTTCTCTTAAGCTAACTCTGATATACAGCAATTTGTAAATTATATCTTTGTACGCAGAATTGAAACATTTATCTTTTTTCCCCCTGCCTGATCCCTCCAGAATTTGGAAACTTCGTGAGTATTCAAATACAACTCTCCAAACTAATATTTCTAATTTTTCTCCCACTTTTGACTTGGAATCATTGAGAGTCATTGCTGTGCCTTTCCTGAAGCCCTGCAAATTGAAGCTGAACAACTTGATATAAACTTGAGAGAGATCACCAGAACAGCCCATGTTTAGAAAATCTCCATGCCTATTGCTGTGCAAGTCACTCAGAAAGTTTGCCCGAGCACCCAATGACATCATCAGAAACATTCTAATTGCAAGAGATGCTTTGACCCCTACATGTAGACTGCCCTCCAGACTGACTGAAACAGAGCAGGACCCTGTGGGGCTCCTGGGCACAGAAGCCTGTCTCAGTCCCCTTGTTCCTTGTTTGTAGGGAACAGGCTCCAGCCTCCATGACCTTCCCTGAGTCCCAAAGGGCAGGTTCGAACAGTTGCTAATCAGGGAAGGGAAGGGATGCAGAGACAAGGGAGGAGTGGCCAAGAAACAACAGTGCTGGCTTGAAACAGGGTCTGGGTTCCACCTCAAGGGATACACTTGACAAAATCTTTGAGCTCTTCTGCAGAACTAAAACCCCTAACAAATGGAAGATGTTAACTACTTGATGAGGCATTCTTCATTCCAGAGAGGTCAGAGTTTGATAACCTTGAGAACCACAGAAGCTCATCAGAAGACCTCGTGAGGCCAGATTAAAGGAATGCAGGCCCTGCACACACCCTGATCCCTATCATCAACCCTGCCCTTGAACCATTGCTATAAAACTCCTCACCAAGTCTCCCTGGGTTGGGACACACATTTTTGAGGGCATGAGCCCACTGTGTCCCCCTTTGCCTGGCAAAGCAATAAAGCTATTCTTTTCTACTTGACCCAAAACTCTGTCTCCGTGATTTGGTTCGGCACCAGTGAATAGAAGCTGAGTTTTCAGCATTAAGACTGGCTTTATAACTTCCTCCAACCGTTAACTTTTTTTTTTTTTTTTTTTTTTTTTTTGGGTTTGCGGGCCTCTCACTGTTGTGGCCTCTCCCGTTGCGGAGCACAGGCTCCGCGGCCATGGCTCACGGGCCCAGCCGCTCCGCGGCATGTGGGATCTTCCCGGACCGGGGCACGAACCCGTGTCCCCTGCATCGGCAGGCGGACTCTCAACCACTGCGCCACCAGGAAAGCCCCAACCGTTAACTTTCATTTTCGTTCTGTCTCTGTAGAAATGCTTCTTATTAAATACCTAACTGCTTGTACCCTTAGGCCTAACTTTGAGAGCCCATCTCTCTTTTGAAATGAGTAACTGAACTGACCTAGTGTCAGGACTAAGAGACTGGTTCAGTGAGATAAAACCATCTACCAACTCACCTTCTGGACATGAAATTTCTTAAAAGAAGTTTCAAAGGTGGTACCATAGGGGAGCAAAACTTGCCACCCTAAAATATGTCTCTTTGACATATTGTTTTAAGCTGGTTATTCTCTGAAAACAGCAGACATGGGAAGGGCTCTGAAAACCAACTAGGAGTTGTCCTTTTGCAAGAAACATTTACATTTGTAAGAGAAATCTCTATTTGTAAGGATGTCTCCCTCTCTGTGCCTGGAAGAAGAGGATGACCAAATCTCTAGAAACTCTTATCAGTGCAGAAGGCCCTAACTTAAATCTGCATCACATCACCCTTGTTTACTGTGCTTTTCCTCGGAACCTCCCTCAACTGCCTCTCCTCACCCTCAACATGATCTTTTATCATTAGCTGAGGATGGTATTTCAACCATTTTGGTGATTTACTCAGTTTTTCTGGGTCTCTCTCATGTATACATGTTAAACTTTGATTTTCTCCTGTTAACAAATAATAATAAATTAAATTTAAAAAATAAAAAGGCGATTCATAAGTACATTTTCCATTATATCAAAACAAAAACCAACAAAAAACCTAGAAAGAAGTCATAGTTCATCAACAGAAGAATAAAAAGTAAATTATGGTACACTAACACTATGGAGTATTATAAGTGGTAAAAGAAACGGGTGAACTACAGTTGCCAGCAACAAAAGGGTGTATCTTGAAACTGAGCCCCCCTGAAACTGAATTCCCTTACCAAGTTTATGATTAACCTCTCTATCCAAAACTTTATTCCTGTTCTTGTTCCCTCTGATCACAATCCTGTGCTAACTGAACACTAATCAACCATAGTCAGAGGACTAAAACTGCTATTGTGAATAGCATCCTTGTTTTCTTTTTTCCTTTTGTAAACTGATTTGGAACAACTGCTTTATTTATTTTTAAAAAAATGTTATTTATTTATTTATTTATTTTTGGCTGCTTTGGGTCTTTGTTGCTGCACGCGAGCTTTTTCTAGTTGTGGCGAGCAGGGGCTACTCTTTGTTGTGGTGTGCGAGCGTCTCATTGCAGTGGTTTCTCTTGTTGTGGAGCACGGGCTCCAGAGCGCAGGCTCAGTACCTGCGGCACACAGGCTCAGTACCTGTGGCATGCAGGCTCAGTAGTTGCGGCTCTCAAACTCTAGAGCGCAGGCTCAGTAGCTGTGGCACGCAGGCTCAGTAGCTGCGGCACCCGGGCTCAGTAGTCGTGGCTCTTGAGCTCTAGAGCACAGGCTCAGTAGTTGTGGTGCATGGGCTTAGTTGCTCTGCAGCATGTGGGATCTTCCTGGACCAGGGCTTGAACCCGTGTCCCCTGCATTGGCAGGCGGATTCTTAACCACTGTGCCACCAAGGAACTCCCAAGAGCATCCTTAATGTACTAAAATTGCTAGCATAGATACTGTCATAAACACATCGACTCACATTGTTTCTCGAGGGTAAGATGAGCTCACAGATCCCTGAGCCATAGACCACCTGGCCAGAGAATCATAAATCAGAGACATCCTGACTCAGAACTATAATTTAAGAAATGTCACAGAGGGAATTCCCTGGCGGTTCAGTGGTTAGGACTTGGCGCTTTCACTGCCATGGCCTGGGTTCAATCTCTGGTTGGGGAACTGAGATCTCACAAGGTTTGCAGCATGGCCAAAAGAAAAAAAAGTCACAGAGATGTCACAAGATGATTAACCCCAACTTCTTTGTTCTTTCCCTTTAAAACATCCCAAACTCAAAAGCCAAATTGGAGTGTATCTGAGGCTTGTCTCCCACTCTCTTGCTTGGTGCCCTGCAATAAACACTGTAATTTTCCTTCATCACAACCTGGTGTCAGTAGATTGGTTTTGCTGCACTTCAGGCAAGCGGACCCAAGTTTCATTTGGTAACATAGAAACCTAATGTTGAGTAAAAAGCACAAGTCATAAACATATAGTATGTTGATGACACATAGCCATCATATGTGTGACATTTAGTATGACACAATTTATGTAAATTTTAAGAACAAAACTCACCAATACATTGTTTAGAGAAACACATGTATGTGACTTTTTAATTTAAAATTTTTTAAAAAATTTTTTATTTTTTTGGCCATACCACAGGCTTGTGGGATCTTACTACCCTGACTAGGGATTGAACCTGGGCCCCCTGCAGTGGAAGCACAGAGTCCTAACCACTGGACCACCAGGGAATTCCCTAAAAAACTATTTTTAAAGAAAGCAAAGGCATCATAGACCCAGATCAGAAGCATGGGTACTATGGCCACTACACTGCACAACCCCAGGGGTGCCATCTCCACTGCAGTTAACGTGAATGGTGCTGCAGATGAGTATGAGTGAGTTCCTAGAGTTATGCATGCCCATACGTGGTGGTACTGGCATTTACCTTTGGGACAGGCAAAAGGAAAAGACAACTAGTACAAAGAAAAGTGGGCAAAGGATATAAACTGGCAAATAAAAGAAGAGAAACCTGAAGAGCCAATGAATATATAAAAAGATATTCAATTTCACTACCAATCAGGGAAAGTTTACAAATTAAAACAAGGTACCATTTTTCATCCTGAGGTTGATAATACTTAAAAATCTGATAACATGAACTATTAAGAAGAATGGGGGGCTTCCCTGGTGGCACAGTGATTAAGAATCCACCTGCCAATGCAGGGGACATGGGTTCGAGCCCTGGTCTGGGAAGATCCCACATGCTGCAGAGCAACTAAGGCCGTGCGCCACAACTATTGAGCCCGCGTGGCACAACTACTGGAGCCCACAAGCCTAGAGCCCGTGCTCCACAGCAAGAGAAGCCACTGCAATGAGAAGCCCGCGCACCAGAACAAAGAGTAGCCCCTGCTTGCCGCAACTAGAGAAAGCCTGCGCGCAGCAACGAAGACCCAACACAGCCAAAAATAAATGATGAATGAATGAACGAATGAATGAATAAATAAATGAAGAATGGGGAAAAATATGATGTTCATGAGCTTGTGCAAATGTAAATTAGTAAAATTAGGCCATTTTGTAGTAAGATTGAAGAAAATATAATTACTTTTGGACCCACAGATTCCTATTCTTTTTTTTCCCTTTTTAAAAATATTTATTTGTTTATTTAGGCTGCACCAGGTCTTAGCTGCAGCACATGGGATCTTAGTTGCAGCATGCATGCGGGACCTAGTTTCCCGACCAGGAATCGAACCCAGGCTCCCTGCATTGGGAGCTCAAAGTCTTACCCACTGGACCACCAGGGAAGTCCCCAGAGATTTGTATTCTAAGTAAACACCCTAGAGAAACTTTCAAAGGATGATACCTTCATAAGTAAATTGCTGCAATGTTTGAAAGAAACTTTAGGACGGAAGCAACTGTTCTTTAGGAAGGAAACAACTGGGAATCATTTATATATGAATTGTATAAAGAGCCAAAATATATGTATAAACATGGAAAGAATCTCAAAAATAAAGTGGACTGAAAAAAGTATCACTACACTATTTCTATTAAATTTTTAAAATTTTAAATATCTCATATATCTTAGCTATATATGACATAATCAGAACTCGTTAACATGTTGTGTTTGTGTGCTGGCAGGAATGATATGGAAGAGTGAGAAAGATTCAGGAAGGAGGAGACTCTAAAGAGTAAAGTCCTTGAGAAGGTGAGAGAGGGTGGGGTTCAGAGTGGAGGGAGGGGGCTTTGGAACTGATCAGCTTAAAATGTCTTTCTTTGGTGATTAGCTAACCTTGAGGTTTGTGATAAGTGAGGCAGTGGAAAGAACTTTCTTCTCCAGGTAATTTTTCTTCATTTAAACAAGCAAACAAATAAATAAGTAGTAAATTTTAAGAGAAAATAAAAGAAAATAAAGCCTATAACAATGTTGAGAGTATGGAAAGTAAGGCTGCTCCTCCTGCATTAAAATATAGCTTAAAAGTCACCTACAGGCCCCAACTAAAAGTGCTCTGATTTACTCATCACTTTATGTAAAATTAAATATTTGAGCTAAATTAAAAGCTGGAGCCCAGGGACGTCCCTGGTGGCAGAGTGGTTAAGAATCCGCCTGCCTAATGAAGGGGACACAGGTTCGAGCCCTGGTCTGGGAAGATCCCTCATGCTGCGGAGCAACTAAGCCCGTGTGCCACAGCTACTGAGTCTGTGCTCTAGAGCCCGCAAGCCACAACTACTTAGCCTGCGAGCCACAACTACTGAAGCTCGTGCACCTAGAGCCCGTGCTCTGCAACAAGAGAAGCCACCGCAATGAGAAGCCCGCACACCGCAAGGAAGAGTAGCCCCCGCTCGCCACAACTTGAGAAAGCCCGTGTGCAACAACGAAGACCCAACGCAGCCAAAAATAAAATAATTTTTTTTAAAAAAGAACTTCATTTAAATAAATAAATAAAAATAAAAGCTGGGGGCTTCCCTGGTGGTGCAGTGGTTGGGAGTCTGCCTACCGATGCAGGGGACGCGGGTTCGTGCCCCAGGTCCGGGAGGATCCCACGTGCCGCGCAGCGCCTGGGCCCGTGAGCCATGGCCACTGGGCCTGCGCGTCCGGGGCCTGTGCTCCGCAACGGGAGAGGCCGCAGTACTGCAAAAAAAATAAAAATTAAAAAATAAAAATAAAAATAAAATAAAATAAAAGCTGGAGCCCAGACTTGTAGGCTCAACTCTGATTTCAATTCTCAGTGTCTTTTGGTCTGACCCAGTGCAGCAGCCCTGTTGATGGAGTAAAAATTTAGTCCACTAGGTGGTCTAAACTACTTAGAACTACAATCCCTACAGCAGGGGAAGGTTTCTGTGAAAAAAATTAAAAATCACAAATATGTGTATACACACATACCACTTCTTAATTTCACAGCAGTTTTTTATATTAATTAGCATTTTAAAGTTCAAAATCAACTTGATTCATCTAATGAAATGTTTATTTTTTTTAAAGGCCAGTGACTAAGTTGATTTTACATAATCCAATAGCACTGTATTCTTTTATCTCCTTCCATAATCACCTATAACAATACAGCAATCTTGTCAGTTTATAATGATAATGATTAACTCCTATTCTTGGCAGATTTAACAATATATTTGTAGTCATTTACAAATGACTTAAACTATTAAATGCAACTGTATATCACCTGTGTAAAATGTCAACAGTATATGCTAAACTGATACAATATATGAAGTTCTGTCACTTCAGCACTTGATACAATTTTTAACTGCCTTTGCTTATTGCACAAATGCAACCAAGCAGGTTATAAATTCTGGGGTGGGGGTGGGGGTGTGTGCATTTTTCTGGAGACAACAGTCTATAACTCTCAAATATGTTCAAAGGGGTTGGTGATCCCAGAAAAATCCAAGACCCACAGCATTAAAATGAGTTCTCTTCCCAGAAACAAACCCATGAACTAATAATGGTCAGTTAATCTACGACAAAGCAGGCAAGAATATACAGCAGAGAAAAGAGAGTCTCTTCAATAAGTGGTGCTGGGAAAACTGGACAGCTACATGTAAAAGAATGAAATTAGAACATTTTCTAACACCATACACAAAAATACATTCAAAATGGATTAAAGACCTAAATGTAAGACCAGATACCATAAAACACCTAGAGGAAAACATAGGCAGAACTCTCTTTGACATAAATCACAGCAGTATTATTTTGGATCCTTCTCCCAAAACAAAGGAAATTAAAAGCAAAAATAAACAAATGGGACCTAATTAAACTGAAAAGCTTTTGCACAGCAAAGGATACCGGGGAGAAAATGAAAAGACAACCTACTGAATGGGAGAAAAAAATTGAAATGATATGACTGATAAGGAGTTAATATACGACATGTGTAAACAGCTCAAACAACAGCAAAAAAAAAACCCAATTAAAAATGGGCAGGGACTTTTCCCCGGTGGCTCAGTGATTAAGAATCTGCCTGCCAATGCAGGGGACACGGATTCAAGCCCTGGTCTGGGAGGATCCCACATGCTGCGGAGCAACTAAGCCCATGTGCCACAACTACTGAGCCTGCGCTCTAGAGCCCACAAGGCACAACTACAGAGCCCAAGTGCCACAAGTACTGAAGCCCGCGTGCCTAGAGCCCATGCTCTACAACAAAGAGAAGCCACTGCAATGAGAAGCCCACGCACCGCAACCAAGTGTAGCCCCTGTTCGCCGCAACTAGAGAAAGCCTGCACACAGCAACGAAGACCCAAAGCAGCCAAAAATAAAAATAAATAAAATAAAAAATTTAGTAAAAAAAAAAGATAGCTGTTAAAAATGGGCAGAAGAACTGAACAGACATTTTTCCAAAGAGGAAATGAATATGGCCAACAGACACATGAAAAGATACTGGACATCATGAATCATCAGAGATATGCAAATTAAAATCACAATGAGAGACACAAGAGGGAGGAGATATGGGTATATACGTATATGTATAGCTGATTCACTTTGTTATAAAGCAGAAACTAACACATCACTGTAAAGCAATTATAATCCAATAAAGATGTTAAAAAAAAGGGCTTCCCTGGTGGCACAGTGGTTAAGAGTCCTCCTGCCAGTGCAGGGGACACGGGTTTGTGCTCCAGTCCGGGAGGATCCCACATGCCATGGAGTGGCTGGGCCCGTGAGCCACAACTACTGAGCCTGCGCGTCTGGAGCCTGTGCTCCGCAATGGGAGAGGACGCAACAGTGAGAGGCCCATGCACTGCGATGAAGAGTGGCCCCCGCTCGCTGCAACTGGAGAAAGCCCATGCACAGAAACGAAGACGCAATGCAGCCAAAAACAAATAAATAAATAAATAAAATTAAAAAAAAACAAAACACCACAATGAAATATTACCTCAGACCTGTCAGAATGACTATCATCATATAGAACACAAATAACAAATGTTAGCAAGGACTGGAGAAAAGGGAACACTTGTACACTGTTGGTGGGAATGTAAATTGATGCAGCCACTGTGGAAAACTGTATGGAGGTTTCTCAAAAAACTAAAAATAGAACTACCATATGACCCTGCAATTTTACTCCTGGGCATATTTCCGAAAAAATGCAAAAACACTAATTTGAAAAGATAGCATGTACCCCAATGTTCAACAGTATTCACAGTTGTCAAGATAGGGAAGCAACCTAAGTGTCCAACTTGGAGAATGGACTTGGAGGGCATTATTCTAAGTGAAATAAGTCAGACAGAGAAAGACAAATATTGTATGATATCATTTACACGTGGAATGTAAAAAACACACCAGCTAGTGAATATAACGAAAAAGAAGCTGACTCACAGATGTAGAGAACAAACTAGCTGCTACCAGTGGGGAGAGGAAAGAAGAAGGGTCAATATAGAGATAGGGGATTAAGAGGCACAAACTATTAGGTATAAAATAAGCTACAAGGATATATTATACAATATGGGAAATATAGCAAATATGGAGTATAACCTTTAAAAATTGTGACTCGCTATATTGTACACCTGTAATTTATATATTATACATCAACTATACTTCAATGAAAAATAAATTACTTAATTATTTATTTATTTTATTTTTGGTTGTATTGGGTCTTCTGTTGCTGCCTGCAGGCTTTCTCTAGCTGTGGCGAGCAGGGGCTACTCAGTTGCAGTGCGTGGGCCTCTCATTGTGGTGGCTTCTCTTGTGGAGCACAGGCTCTAGGCGCGCGGGCTCAAGTAGTTGTGGCTCACGGGCTCTAGAGCGCAGGCTCAGTAGTTGTGGCACACAGGCTTAGTTGTTCTGCGGCTTGTGGGATCTTCCCCAAGCAGGGATCAACACTGGCAGACAGATTCTTAACCACTGTGCCACTAGGGAAGTCCTATTTAATTAATTAAAAAGAAAAGCTTTCTTCAGCAGTGTGGAATCAATCACTCAGCGTGGGCTTCCCGCTCAACTCAGAGATGGCCCTGTCCTCTCAGCAGCCCTCCCGGCGCAGTCCTCCGAAGCGCGGCTTCCAGCAGGGGTCGCTGTGCCGCTGCCATCGCCGCCGTGCCAGTGCGTACCGCCCAGCCTGCTCTCAGCGCGCCGGCGCCGGCGGAAGGGGAGGGGCAAGGGCAAGGCGGGGTGTGGAGTCTGGCGCTCCGCGAAGCCATGGGGTGGGGGGGCGGGGAGGGGTGACCGGCGGTGACTTACAGGTAACTGCGCCCCTACCCGGCGTGCGGTGCCCCCTGTCCGCTCCCGCTTCTGTTGCTTTACAGCAGGCACATGGGAAATACGGGTAGGGCGAGCTCCAGTCCCCCGCCCGCGCTCCAGGTCTCCGCGTGGGTCTCTGGCGTCCTGCCCCAGCCGGGCCAGCTCGGGACGCCCCGTGGATCTGGAGGCTCTTAGGGGCCTTGCGAACCCGGCGGGCCGAGGCCGTCTTCCCCTGGGCCCGGCCGTTCCTGTTGGCTGCAGACGCAGACCGCGAGCTCGAGGACGCTGGTGTCCAGTTTCCCTTGACCTTGAGGACCCGGGAAGGTGCGCGGCCCGACGGGGGTAGGGAGGGAGCGAGGGGAACATGACCTTGTGTCAGCACTTGGTCAGCCTCTGAGGTCTCCAAGAGAAGGGAAGATTTTTGCTTGCAGTTGAACTAAAAGCAGTTAAATCAGGTTTTCCATACGGAGTAGTTAACAGGCCTAGGAACATGGAGGGATTCCAAATGTCCCGCAGGTCAAGGACAGCGTTGCCTCCACATTCCAGTCGTTGCTTTACTTACAGCCTTCGGTTAGTTCACCGATTTTATCTCTCTCCTGAATATTTCACTCAAAACCTCCTTCAGGCTTCCTTTCGTGATGCTCCCCTTACGTCCACGCTGTCGCCAAAGAAATCTTTTAAAAAGCACTTCTATCAGATCAGTTCCCTACTTAAGGTCTTGCTATAGCTCTCATGCGTTCTGGGTAAGTCCAAGCTTTGATAGGGAATGCCCTTGGAGATCTAGCCTCTTACCCATCAACCCAGCCCCATCATTGTTCTTCATTCTAATGCACCGGTTCTTTTGACCTACTTTCACAGCATTTAACTAAGCACTTACCATGTGTCAGGCACTATTCTGGGCACTTGGGATTGAGCAGTAAATTACATAACATAGCAGATAAGTGCTATTGCGAAAGAAAGTAGAACGGGGCAAGGGGAGATTTGGAGGACAAGACACCTGTTAAATGCAGTTGGAATGAGTAGACCTCATTGAGGTGAAGATGATTTGTCCATGCAGATATCTGGGCTGAGAGTGTTCTGGGCAGCTGGTACAAAGGAGTCTACCCAGAAGTGTGCCTGTTGTGTATGAGGCTCTTCAGGAAGGAGCTGAGTGAACATGGGTGAGAGAGGCAGGAGACGAGGTCAGAGTGGAAATGGAGGGGCCAGATCACACAGGGACTATAGGCCAAGGGAGGGATTTTGCTTTTCTCTGTGCTTTTGTAGGGTTGTGAAGGAAGGAGTGACATGATATAAATTACTTTTTAAAAGGCTCACTCTGCTCTATGGAGAACTGTAATGGAGCCTTTGTAGTAATCCTGGTGATAGATGGTGGCCTGAATCTGTGGTAACAGTGGGAATGGTGAGAAGTCATGGGATACTGGACATGTTTTGGAGATAAGCCACATGATTTCCTGACATTATGGATCTGAGTATGGTGGAAAGAGAAGAGTCGAGAGTGACTGGAAGCTTTTGTTCTTAGGAACTAGAAGGGTGGAGTTACCATTAACTGAGATGGGGAAGGCCACAAGTAGAGCAGATTTGGGGTTAGAGATATATCAGGAGTTTGTTTCCGGGCCAATTAAGTTTGAGGTGCCTGTTATGCACCCAAATGGAGATGGCGAATAGGCAGTTGGATATTTTGTCAGGGTTCCCAAGACCACCCCTAGGTTCATTGATTTCACTAGGAAGACTCAACAGGACTCAGCTGTGGGTCATGGGTCTGATTTACTACAGCAAAAGGATACAACATGCAAGGTAAAAGATGCATGGGGCAAAGTCTGGAGGGAACCAGGTGCAGTCTTCCAAGAGTCCTCCCAGTGGAGCACACAGGACATGTGGCATGTCAGCACCCCTGCCTCAGGAAACAATTACCTAGTTTGTGGGTCTCCAGGCCCCTTCTTTCTCTGCTAGCTACTGCCTCTGTTAAACAGTGGGAAGAAGATGTGAAAGGAGGTGAAATGCAGATCTGTACAGTTTGCTCATTCCTAGCTCTGATTTGCTGGAGTTGGAGATTGAAATAAAGTTTAGAGACTCACTGGCTTTCATGAAGTCATGATCTGGTATCTTTTGCCAAATCAATATTATAAGAGGATGTAATGTATGTCAGTAAATAGTCTTTCTCGTCCTGAGATTTTCCTTTTTAAAAAAATCATTGAGGGAGTTCCCTGGTGGCCTAGTGGTTAGGATTTCTGCCGTGGCCCGGGTTTAATCCCTGGTGGGGGAACTGAGATCCCCGCAAGCTGCATGGCACGGCCAAAAAAAAAAGAAAAATAATCATTGAGAACTACTGTTAATATTTTTCAGTAGCAGTCAGTACCCAAGCTAATTTGGGGGAGTGAGAAGAGTAGAACCAGTGTTCTCACACGTATTAGTATGTAATTCAACCTTCATGACCACCCTGTGAGGTCAGCACGTTAATTACAGCCGGAAGACTCACCTAGTACAGTGTGCATGGCCCTTGGTACATGTGGACCAACATGGCCTTTTGTAGGAGGAAGCATAAGTACAGTACTAGATGTAAAGTGTTCATGGTGTGTATGGTTTATGTTGTAAGAATGCCAGGATACCACACTTGGGAAGTAGAACTGAATTATTGTCTGTTTCAGGTCGTATGAGCCATGGCTATGACTAGTGTCAGATTGCCCAGCAGCGTTTTAAGAAAGCCAGATGCCTGGATTGGGCTCTGCGGAGCGCTACGAGGGACACCTTCACATAAACACTGTGCTTCCTGGAATCGATACTTATATTTGTCTAGTACCAAGTTAAATGCTTCAAATTGTAAAACATTTTTCCATAACATTTTCTCACTGAGACTCTCAGGGCTTTTAATATCTCAAGAATATATTTTCCCATTTTCCATAAGACTCAAAAGTAATGTAAGCTCTAAAAAATCCACTAAAAAGACTCTGCAAAAAGTGGAAGATGAAGGGGACTCTGATGAAGAGAGTGAGCATAATGAGATGACTGAGCAGGAAGTGGAGCCAGAGGATGACCCCAGTGTGGTCAAAGACTATAAAGACCTGGACAAAGTAGTGCAGTCTCTCCGATATGATGTTATCCTGAAGACGGGCCTAGATATCGGAAGAAAGTAAGTATGTGCGTTTTAATACAAAATCGCTTGTCGTCTTGTTGGTTATTTTAAAGCAGCATTACCAGTTACATGGCTCATATTATGGTGAAGAGTAACCATAGATGTGAAAGGATCTTATAGGTAACCTGTTCCAATTATTTCATTCTATAGATGAGAAAACTAATTCCCAAAGAAGTCAAGTGACTGCAAGTCCCACATGGCATATTTCCTTGATTCTAAGACACAATCAACTGTAAGATGAACCATTGATGTAAAAACAGCTTTTTGAGGAAAAAAGGAATCACCATGTTAGATGTATATAGCAAGCATAGCATGCACCTGGGTTTCACAAATGCTACAGTGAGAAGGTACCTCTTAGAATCAACATAAGCAGTATAACATGGTGGTTAAGACGGCAGGCTTTGTAGCCAGACTACTGGGGTTTCAATCCCGGGTTGTGTGTGACCTTGGACACGTTACTTAAAATCTCTGTGCAGTTTCCTCATCTGTAAATGGGGGTAATAGAACCAGCTTTAGAAGGTGGTGGCTAGGATTAAATGAGTCTGTCTACCTAAAGCATTTATAACAGTGTGTGGCACATAGTGGGTACTCGGTATGTTAGCTATGATGATGAAAATACTATGTGTGTTCATATATAGTGCATAGAGATACTAAGTGTAACTTTCAAGATTTCTTTAATATTCTCATTCCTTCTCTACTAGACTAATTATATAAGAATAGTGATCCTCATTGTTCATTCATTCCTTTAGCAATCATTGTGTGCATACTGCATGCAAGATAAGAATTGTGGTATGAATAATAAATTAAGAAAGATTCCCTTGCGTAATTTGTATCTTTATGTCCTGATTTAAAGGCATAGTTCAGTTGTTAACTCTGAACCCACAGGCATCCTGGTCGGGACTTGAATGTTCTCTAAAATCTGGCAGGCTCATGAGGGGCCTCTCCCTCTCTCACAGTAGTAACGGCCGCTGTTCTTACTAGGAGAAGCCCAGATGTCAGTCGCTTGGAGTCAGAGCAGTAAAACGAAAGGGCACTCGTTTTCGTCTGTATCCTGCCCTGGTCTGGTTGCCCCAGTGATCAAATTCAGAGAGATCAGCAGCTGCTGGATTGGAATTTCCCCATCCTCAGTGCAGATTAGCAGAGGGTTTCTCAATAGCCTCACCATACATGTGGTGCCTGGTTTTTCTCACAGCACGTGAAGGGAAGGGAGTGCCCACTCATTTTGGCTGTCGTGAATCACAGGCGCTACCACCTCTAAGGTGACTGCTGTAGGGGGAGTCACGTGGAGAGCACCGGGCCCATCCTGAATGCGCTAGATGCAGGTTCCAGCCCACTTGGAAGGCCCAGCAGGGCGCTGGTTACCTGCCTGCTAGCGCTAGCAGGTCTTTGCAGCAGCCGGCATCTACTCGGCAGTGGCCTTTGGTCTCCCTATTGAGATATATATGGAAGCAGTTGACTTTCACTTTCCCAGCACCCAGAATGCAGATTTTGTGGGGAGGCCAGTCACTGTCAGGATAAGCATTACAAACAGCTGGTACTTTTCTCAAAATTATGTAATTGTTTTGAATATATTTCTACTTTCAAGCACTTTGATTTTTTTTTTCTTTTTTTAGCAAAGTGGAAGATGCATTCTACAAAGGTGAACTCAGGCTGAACGGGGAAAAATTATGGAAGAAAAGCAGAACGGTGAGGTTTTTTTTGTTGTTTTTTTTTTGGGCTGTGTTGGGTCTTCGTTGCTGCGCGCAGGCTTTCTCTAGTTGTGGTGAACGGGGGCTGCTCTTCGTTGCGGTGCGCGGGCTTCTCATTGTGTGGGCTTCTCTTGTTGCGGAGCACGGGCTTTAGGTGCGCAGGCGTCAGTAGCTGTAGCACGTGGGCTCAGTAGTTGTGGTGCACGGGCTTAGTTGCTCTGCGGCATGTGGGATCTTCCCGGACCAGGGCTCGAACCCGTGTCCCCTGCATTGGCAGGCGGACTCTCAACCACTGCGCCACCAGGGACGTCCACGGTGAGATATTATGACAGCCAGATAATTTTGTCTGTTCTTCCAGTACTCAGTTAATGGCTCCCCCAGTTTCCCCCGGGGTTCCTTCTTTGGGGCATCAGTGGCTCCTCGTGTATGTCTGTCTTGCCCCCTCTAAGGTCTCCCTCAGGCCTGGTCACATAGCTTCAGTTACACAAACCACTTGCTCTTTGCAGCCATAATGACTTTGAGATGAAGCTTCCCCTTTTTTAAAAAAATTTTAAGACAAGTCACTATCAGAACTGGCAAAAATCTATTAAACTTCTAAGTCATTAATGTTAGCCCCCGTGAAATCATAATAATCAGGCTAAATCCATGTAGAGGTTTCTTTGGCCTGCTGTTACCTGAGCAGATGTGCAATTCTGTTCCGCTCAGCAGTAGCCCCCAACCCCCAGTACCTGCTGGATACACTGCTCTGTGTGCAGGGCAGCCATCAAAAAGAAGGTTTCATATTTCCTGACAGCTCCATATCAATACTACTGTTAAGTGAAAGACTCACTCACAAGTGTTATAAGAAATTGTATTTCTAGTATCCAGTGTTATAATAAATGATATATACTTTTAAAAATGTATTTTTGTAAAAAGTCATATATACATACATAGAATTAAAATATTAATACTACTAGTATTTATCTTTGAGTGGGGCACTGTGGGTTATATGTTCTTCATGCATTTTATTTTCTGAATTTTTTACGAATATGTTTCACTTTTGTAATTGGAAAATATAATAATGATAGTAAAAGTTAACAAAACAGTTTTGAAAAGTATATGACAGAGACCCTTAAAAAGTTTAGAAGACACAGACCTGTGAGGCACTGGCAGATATAATCTAACTCTTAGTCAGTGTCCAGGGAATAAATGTTTCAGGGAAGTTAGACACACTTTTGAAGGTTGTTTTTATTTTAGCTTCTTTCATATTTCAAAACACTCCTGGGATTGGAGGACCTGAGCTGCATCCTGTACCCCTGGGACATGGGAGGGTGTGAGCCATTGGCCATGGACCTGGGTGAGCACTGAGGCTGTCTTCAGTCCCTGCTCCCCAGACTCAGAGTGATTCTTGCTGCTGAGTGGACAGGAGGGGGGATCCCCAGTGCTTGTCTTGGCCACCAAGTCACAAGGCCCAGATCCCTCTGATGGCACCTGACCTGACAGGTTCAGACTGCAGGTGTCAGTCCTTGCTCAGTGAGCTGTAGGAAATCAAGCACTCCAGATATGCACCTGGAGATCAGGTCCTTCTTGTCCCTTAATTGCTTTTTCCTGCTTGTAGCCCAGCCCCCTTCTCACCAGCCGCAGTGTTCCAAAGACAAGATCTGTTTTTGGTGCACAGTGTCTCTGCCAGGGCCTCATTTACAGACGCCATAAATCTGTTTTTCTCCCTCTGCTTTGAGATATTGTTAACTACAGTCTAATTGCTGCTTCTTCACTCTGCCTTGGGTGTTCTGTTGTCTTGGCTGCCTTCCAGATTTCTCCTGAGGGTCAGCAAAGGAAGGGGCCAGCATTAACACTCGGCTGCCTTGTTACTAGGAGGCCTGGTAGCCATAGTAACTGCAGCTAAGGGGAGATTGGAAATGTAGATGCTTGGAACAGCCCCTAATCCCAGCCAGTTTTGCTTTGTGTCTACTGTGCCATCTCCCACGGTAGAAGGGACAGGGCTTTGCAGGGAATGAGGAACACCTCCCCTTCCGTGGCCTGCTCCGTGGGGCCTGTGCCTGGCTGCTGGCTGAAGGGTCAGGCGCCTGTCTGATGCTGCAGCTCTAACCCTGGCTGCCTGCAGCTGAGCAGAGCTTTTCTGTGAGTTGCACACCAGATGGGGCCCAGAGTGCTGTGGGTGCTGGGTAACTGTCGACCTAAATAGAGGGTGTATGGAGCCCAAATATGGGGACTGAAGCCTTCCTAACCTCACCTCTCCCTGGGATTGACCGGGTAAAGGAGAAACATTCCTTCCCTATTCTCTGCCCTAGAAGAAAGCCACCAGAACGATCCACTGTCCTCTTAAGGGGCAGACATCACACATAGTATATCCATGAAAGGATACATAAGAAGGGTTGCCTTTTTCTCTGTGTATCCTTTTATACCTTTTACGTATTGTATCATGTGCATATATTACTTACTAAAAAATGAATTTTAATGACACAAAGTTATGCCGAAAAAGGTAAAGCAGAGTTCCCAAACCTTGTATTTCTGAACATTGATTTTAAATGTCTACACAGTTTGGGCAAATGGTCATTTTTTTAAAAAAATTGAATCCAGCAGAACTTCAGGAGGACTGACCGCCCCTCCCCGCAACTCCCCACTCCCCCCCTGCCCAGCTCAGATGATGCCTTCAAACCCACAAGGAGAAGCAGTCTTCCTGCCTCGCTGTGGTTTGAGTCTCTCTGCTTCTCAGCCCAGAGGGGAGAGTTAATGGTTTAAAATCAGCCCCTGTGAGTTTTACATCCAGCTGCCTGGATCGACCAGTGTGGCATTGTGGTGAGCAGGCAAGCATTCCCAGGTTGTAGACTTAGTATTGGGCCTGCGGAAGCCTTGAGTGGGTGGCTTGCCCTAGTGAGGTACAGATATCCCAACAGCGTGAAGTTATGACTGCCTCAGGGCATTCGTTGAAAAATGAGGCAAACATAAGCATTTGGCACCATGCTCCTTAAACAGAAGCCCCCAAGTAGGCTTTTAAATGGGTACCTGTGCCCACTTAGAGTCCATGGCCCACACATGGGGGTCTGTCCCTGTCTTCCTGTCCATCTCTTCACCACTGCCCCCATCCTTGGCTCGGAAGCAGTGGTGAATGGTCTGAGACGGCCTCTGGTCATCCTGGCTTGTGTTCTAGTAGAAGCATATGGCATCTGGGTCAGTTTAGCCCCTTCCTGAGTTGCTGGGCAGATTCCCTGGGATCCTGAGCTGCCAGGACCAGGTGTCTCATGGGCTGTTTGCACCGTGGCAGCACTGATGTGACTGCCCCCAGGGCATGTCCTGCACTCGCTCAACCCAAAGCTCCCATCTGGACAAAAACGGGTTTGACCTCAGCCCTTTTAACCCAAGTCAGCATCCAACTCGACCCTCTTTTCTGTGGCATTCCATCCTTGTGCGTTGAGTCCTGTCTCCTTGATGATGTGGTATCACTGGCGCTAGCCAATGCTGGAAAGCAGTTTATTTACTTCAGTTTCTTTAGGAGGTGCAGCTGACCGTTGTTCCACTGTGACAGATTTCCAACAAACTGTGCCCTGTCCCCAATGATGTAGCTTAACTGTGTTGAAATCAGTGAAAGTGTTACACTGAAAATTGTCTTCTCAGTGCATGTAGTAATTACTGTGCTCATAATCTCTAAGGTTGTGCCCCACTTCATCTTTTGCCACTGTTACAAAATAAATGCTTCCATTCAAGTGTTCCCTTAAGTCATGCAATAGACATGAAAACTGAAGCCACACAGGCCCTGTCCACAAGCAGCCAGTTGTCTCAGGCTGAAGGAGGGACACTGGCCCCTATTGAGCCACATGGGTCTGAGGCATCTGCCCGGAGACGGGGGCCCTTTCACCTGGAAGCACTAGGGAGAAGTGACCATTACAGAGGAGTCACCTGTGCCCCGGGTGGTGGTTGCCCAGTGAAAACTCAAAGGAGAGATGTTTGCATTGGCCGAGTTTCCCAAAATGTAATGAAGGTTCTGTTTTCTTTTTAATTTTCAGGTGAAAGTGGGAGATACATTGGATCTTCTAATTGGAGAGGATAGAGAAGCAGAAGCAGAGACAGTGATGAGGATTCTCCTGAAAAAAGTGTTTGAAGAGAAGACCAGCAGTGAGAAATACAGAGTGGTGTTACGGCGGTGGAAAAAGTTAAAATTGCCTAAAAAAAGTACGCTCAAGTAAATGGATTGCTTTTTAGCGATAAAGCTGCTTTCTAGTGGTGGGGGAAGGGGCCAGGTTAAAAAGAGGACGTTTTTATTAAAATAAGGTTCTCCTACCATTTGTGGAATCTCCTGAGCCGATTCTGTGGAAGTCAGCATTCGTATCGTGGCTCCTATAGACGCTTCCCTTGGCCTGGATTTCCCTCCCAGGCTTGATTTGTTCACATTTTGACCTCGTGAGCATGAGTGAGACATGTGCTGAATGAACTAAGCCCAGAGAGGGTTTTCATGACCAGCCTGCTGTTTCCCACGTTAACTACCTCAGGAGGCGGTGTAAAATAAATTGGCTTGTTCTTAGTGTCATTTCAGTTTTATCCCCGTCAGCCAGCTTCCCTGGGTTCAGGCTTCTTAAGGCAAAACCAAGCTAAGTCAGGGCCCCTTTATCTCCTTAGGGGAGCAGCACTGGGAGACCCCTTTCCCCACTGGCCTTCGGAATTACTAACATGTTGGCCTTAGTTCCCTTCAGTTTGTCTCCAGAAGTCTGGATAGTAAAGTTGTTCCAGCTAATTCCAAATGGGCTAGTTAGGGCCCATTTAAAATTAATTGTTTAGGGCATGGGGTTGATAGACTAAGGCAGCTGGAGGCCTTTTGTATGGCATGCAAGTTAGGAATGGCTTTTACATTTTTAAAGAGTTGTTTTAAAAAAAGAGAAAGGAACATATGACAGAGACCTTATGTAGCCCACAAAGCATAAAATATTTACATTGACCTACAGAAACAATGTGATGACCCTCCCTGGTTTAAGCGATGGTTTACTTTTCAGGTGAAAGTAGAAAATACACAGATTTTATCAGTAAAGAGAATAAAGAATCAGAGACTAATTATTCTAATTCTCAAGAAAGTGTTTTATAAAAGGGACTAAAAAAACAGAGTAGTAATAGAAAGGACACACACATAATACACATCATCTAAGGAAAGGGCATCTGCATAAATAAATTGGTTTGTAGATTCCCAGGAGCAGTGTGCTAGCACTGGAAGGGTTGGCTCAAATAGACTTATTAGACTGTGTTGTGTCATAAAGACCAACTATGTCTGGGTCCTTTTATTTGCCCTCCAGGAATTCTTGAGAATTCAGGTTAACTGAAAGAGAACGGAAACTTCTGTAACCCAAAGCAGTGAGATGTTTGGTCACATGAGTCTGGAAGTCTTACCGGCTCAGATTTCAGAAGACTCGGGAAAATTGATTTTTATTTGAAAGCTTAAATACGCTCTCAGGAAGCAATAATATACACTGTGCAGTGTAACAGAAGGAATTTTTCTATTTTACCACTTGTTAATTAGGCTTTTACATCAGTGAAAATAGTATAATTAATTTCAACATGAGTTAATTATGAGTTTTAATTTAGGAGATTATAGTAATGATGATGCTTTTTCTCATTTTCTTCACCTCTCTGTGCCTTTCTGTCTCTCCTTCCCTCCCACCCTCTCTCCCTTCCTTCTCTTGATTGCTCTTTGGAAAGTAATAGAAAGCCAAATAAGTCTTGCATGGTGAGGGGCAGCATGACCTAGTGATATGTCAGGGGTCCTAGTTTTTAGGCTTTGTCTTGCCCTTAGCAAGTTCGGTTACCTTGGTTATATTCTGGCCTTAACCTCTGAGCTTCAGCTTCTTCACTGGTCAGAAGGGGATCAGGATCCTAATTTCCTTACCTTGTTGAGTTGAGTCTTCAAAAGAGTTAATTAAAATGTGTTGTGTGAGGCAAGATGAGTTGATAGTAGCTAGAAAGCAGGAAGGCCCATTTGAAAGGCTGTTGGAAGCTCTATTGGTAATTAAGTACCTCAACTTAGCTGGTGGGATTTGACGCATTACAGGCTTCTCTGTTTTTAAAAATCAAAATAAGCAAAAAGACGTCTGATGGTGGAGAATGTTGGTTTGGTCATACCACATGGCAAAAACTGATCTCTAATAGTTGTCTACAGCACAAGGGATTTGGAACATATTTATGAAACAGCAGAAACAAAAGCAATTCATAAAGATTTATGGAACTCTTGCAGCTTACTCTATGATAGCTGCTTTATAATGCCGTCCTGGCAAGGCCTCCTCAGTGAACATGTGACCAACATGATGAAAAAATTAAAAGATTTGGATGTTTCTAATTCAGTGCTTCTCAACCTGGCACGATTTTACCACCTTGGGGACATTTGGCAGTGTCTGGAGATATTTTTGTCTGTCACAACTGAGGGGGTGGGATGGGCATCAAATGGGTAGAGACAGGTGATGCTGCTAAACATCCTACAGTGTACAGATAGTCCCCACAACAAAGAATGATCAGACCTTAAATGTCAGTGGTACTGAGGCTGAGATGCCCTACTCTAATGGGGTGACAAGAATTTTTTTTTCAATAGGTCTGGCTTTCACAGCAATCAGACAAAAAAGAAATAAAAGATATCCAAATTGGAAGGGAAGAGGTAACACTGTTATTATATGCAGATGACATGATACTCTATATAGAATACCCTGAGACTTCACACAAAAACTATTAGAACTGATAAATGAATTCAACAAGATAGCAGGATACAAGACTAATATACAGAAACCTGTTGCATTTCTTTACACTAAAAATGAAATATCAGAAAGTAAAAAAAAAAAAAAATCTTGTTTAAAATCACTTCAAAAGTAAAACAAAAACAAAAAACAAATACATAGGGGCTTCCCTGGTGACACAGTGGTTAAGAATCCGCCTGCCATTGCAGGGGACACGGGTTCAAGCCCGGGTCCGGGAAGATCCCACATGCTGCAGAGCAGCTAAGCCTGTGAGCCATAACTCCTGAGCCTGCGCTCTAGAGCCCGCGAGCCACAGCTACTGAAGCCTGTGTGCCTAGAGCCCATGCTCTGCAGCAAGAGAGGCCACCGCAGTGAGAAGCCCGTGCACCACAACAAAGAGTAGCCCCCGTTTGCCGCAGCTAGAGAAAGCCTGTGCACAGCAATGAAGACCCAATGCAGCCAAAAATAAATAAAATTTAAAAAAAAAAAAACCCACAAATACCTAGGAATAAACATAACCAAAGAGATTAAAGACTTATATGCTGAGAACTATAAAACATTGGTAAAGGAAATTGAAGATGATTCAAGGAAATGAAAAGATATCCCATGTTCTTGGATTGGAAGGATTAATATTGTTAAATTAATATTGTTAAAATGGCCATACTACCCAAAGCAATCTACAGATTTAATGTGATCCATATCAAATTACCCATGACATTTTTCACAGAACTAGGACAAATAATCCTAAAATTTATGTAGAACTGCAAAAGCAATCCTGAGGAAGAAGAATGAAGCTGAAGGCATAATCCTTACTTCAGACAGTACTACAAACTTAAAGTAATCAAAACAGTGTGGTATTGGCACAAAAACACATATAGATCGGTGTACAGAATAGAGAGCCTAGAAATAAACACATACTTATGGTCAGTCGTCAACAAAAGAGGTAAGAATATACCATGGAGAAAAGACAGTGTCTTCGGCAAGTGGTGCTGGGAAAGTTGGATAGCTGCATGTAAATCAATGAAGTTAGGACACACCCTCACACCATACACAAAAGTAAACTCGGAATGGCTTAAAGACTTAAATATAAGACACGACACCATAAAACTCCTAGAAGGGAACATAGGCAAAACATTCTCTGACATAAGTCATACCAACGTTTTCTTTCGTCAGTTTACCAAGGCTATAGAAATAAAAGCAGGGGCTTCCCTAGTGGCGCAGTGGTTAAGAATCCACCTGCCAAGGCAGGGGACATAGGTTCGAGCCCTGGTCCAGGAAGATCCCACATGCCGCGAAGCAACTAAGCCCGTGTGCCACAACTACTGAAGCCTGTGCGCCCGGAGCCTGTGCTCCGCAACAAGAGAAGCCACTGCAATGAGAAGCCCTTGGCAACTAGAGAAAGCCCGTGCACAGCCACGGAGGAACCAGCGCAGCCAATAAATAAATAAATAAATAAATAAAATCTATTAAAAAAAAAAAGAAATAAAAGCAAAAATAAACAAATGGGGCCTAATCAAACTTATAAGGGTTTTTTTAAAAAAAATATTTATTTATTTGGCTGCGCTGGCTCTTTGCTGCTGCGTGCGGGATCTTTGTTGAGGCGTGCAGGATCTTTAGTTGCAGCATGTGGGATCTATTTCCCTGACCAGGGATGGAACCCGGGCCCCCTGCATTGGGAGCGTGGAGTCTTAGCCACTGGACCACCAGGGAAGCCCCCAAACTTTTTTTTTCAATTAATTAATTTATTTTTGGCTGCATTGGGTCTTTGTTGCTGCATGCAGGCTTTCTCTAGTTGCAGCGAGTAGGGGCCACTCTTTGATGTGGTGCATGGGCTTCTTATTGCGGTGGCTTCTCTTGCTGCAGAGCATGGGCTCTAGGCACGCGGGCTTCAGTAGTTGTGGCATGCGGGCTCTAGAGCGCAGGCTCAGTAGTTGTGGCGCATGGGCTCAGTTGCTCTGCGGCATGTGGAATCTTCCCGGACCAGGGTTCGAACCCGTGTCCCCTGCATTGGCAGGCAGATTCTTAACCACTGTGCCACCAGGGAAGTCCGGAAAGTCCCCAAACTTATAAGCTTATGCACAACAAAGGAAACCATAAACAAAAAAGGAAAAGACAGCCTACAGACTGGGAGAAAATATTTGTAAATGATGTGACCAACAAGGGCTTAATTTCCAAAATATACAAACAGCTCATACAACTCAGTAACAAAAACCAAACAATGCAATCAAAAATTAGCAAACCTAAATATACATTTCTCCAAAGAAGATGTACAGATGGCCAACAGGCACATGAAAAGATGCTCAACATCACTAATTATTATAGAAATGCGAATCAAAACTACAGTGAGGTACCGCCTCATACAGGTCAGAATGGCCATCATTAAAAAGTCCATAAACAGGGCTTCCCTGGTGGCACAGTGGTTAAGAATCCTCCTGCCAATGCAGAGCACACGGGTTCGAGCCCTGGTCTGGGAAGATCCCACATGCCGCGGAGCAACTAAGCCCGTGCGCCATAACTACTGAGCCTGCGCTCAGAGCCCATGAGCCACAACTACTGAAGCCCACGCGCCTAGAGCCCGTGCTCTGCAACAACAGAAGTCACCACAATGAGAAGCCCGTGCACTGCGATGAAGAGTAGCCCCCACTCGCCGCAACTAGAGGAAGCCTGCACACAGCAACGAAGACCCAATGCAGCCAATAAATGAAGAATAAAATATATTCTTTTAAAAAAAAGTCCATAAACAATAAATTCTGGAGAGGGTGTGGAGAAAGGGGAACCCACCTACACTGTTAGTGTGGGAATGTAAGTTGGTGCAGCCACTATGGAAAACGGTATGGAGCTTCCTCAAAAAACTAAAAATAGAGTTGCCATATGATCCAGCAATCCCACTCCTCGGCATATATCCAGAGAAAACTCTCTTTGAAAAGATGCATGCACCCCAATGTTTATTGCAGCACTATTTACAATAGCCAAGACATGGAAACAACCCAAGTGCCCGTCGACAGATGAATGGATGAAGAAGAAGTGGTATATATATACAATGGAATATGATTCAGCCATAAAAAAAGAATGAAATATTGCCATTTGCACCAACATGGATGGACCTAGAGATTATCATACTAAGTGAAGTAAGTCAGAGAAAGACAAATATCATATGATATCCCTTATATGTGGAATCTAAAAAATAATACAAATGAACTTATTTACAAAACAGAAACAGACTCACAGACATAGAAAACAAATTTATGGTTACCAAAGGAGAGGAGGGGCAAATTCGGAGTATGGGATTAACAGATACAATCTACTATACATAAAATAGATAAACAACAAGGATTTACTGCATAGCACAGGGAAATACATTCAGTATCTTATATAATGGAAAAGTATACGTATATATGTGTGGGTATATATATATATATATATTTGAATCACTTCACTGTATACCTGCAACTAACACAATATTGTACATCAACTATACTTCAATTAAAAAAATAATAAAAATAAAAAATGTCTGGATTTCCCAGGAAAGTCTGAAAATGCTTCTAGTGTATGTTTGCAGTGTTAAAAGGATGAACAATTTAAAGTTATGACTATTTTTGTAGAGCAGGGGTCCCCAACCCCTGGGCCGCGGACTGGTACCAGTCTGCGGCCTGTTAGGAACCGGGCCGCACAGTAGGAGGTGAGTGGCGGGCGAACAAGTGAAACTTCATCTGCTGCTCCCATCGCTCCCCATAGCTCGCATTGCCACATGAACCCATCACCCACCCCCCTGGCCGTGGAAAATTTGTCTTCCATGAAACCGGTCCCCGGTGCCAAAAAGTTGGGGACTGCTGCCGTAGAGGCCTATCCAATCCTTTTACCGGTAATGGTTAATCCCTTCAAAGAAACAGCTCTCCCCTGGGCAATGTGATGCTAATTGCATTTCTCTGCCAAATAGCATTTACCATCTTCCGTGGAAAATTATATAGACGGCTAGGCAATAGTTTCATTATTTTTTTAGCATTTTGGGGAGAAAAGTAGACATTTGGGGGAAAATTCTTAGGCCATGGTTTATTTGGTCAATAATGATGGAGGAATAGAAACTACCATTTTTCAAGAAACTAAAAACAAAACAGATTTCCTTTGGAGAGGTCGTGTATGTTCTATGAACTTTCTTAAAGGGTTTGCAATGTATACGAGGCGAGTAAAGAGACGCTGTACGGAAGTCCTGCCTTATCTTGGTTGTATGTATTTTCACTTTCAAAAAGTTACTGTCAGAATTAGATAGATAACCAAAAAGGACCTACTGTATAGCACAGGGAACTCTACTGAATATTCTGGGATAACTTAGAAAAGAATCTAAAAAAGAGTGAATATATGTATATGTATAACAATCACTCTGTTGTACACCTGAAACTAACACAACATTTTAAATCAACTATACTCCAATAAAATTAAAATTAAAAAAAAAAAGTTACTGCCAGGATTATCAGTCAGCTTACTGACCATCTTGAGAAATTAGAAACTCCATCGAGCAGACTCCATAGAGCAGAATGTGAGCATCTCCCAAAGGGCTTTCGAGTCATATGGGTGGCTTAAGATGAGCCATGGTAGGAGGGTTTTCACCTTGGAAATCAGCAAGCACCGTGAAACAGAATGGATTTTTCTCTTGGAGAGCCGGTTGTCACACATTTACCAGCACACCCCTGGGTGGAATGGGGAGGTGCACCCACAAGAGTTTCCACTGGGAGATGCCGGGGCACCAGTACCCACCCTCCAAGTTCTTTCAAGTTATCTTTTCTCTTTTCTTGTTCTCACATAGTTCCACATGTCCTCCTCCCTTACTTTAGCTAATCATTCTGATGTGTTTAATATGTATCTTTTTGTTGGTATGCATTCTTATAAAATGTTTTGTTCTGTGCACATATTATAAATATATTTATATATTATAATTATTTATTATAAATAAAATAAATTTTAAATTTCATAAATGCCATTACTATATATTTCATTTTGTATCTTACTTTCTTCACTAAGCCCATCCATGGCACTCTAGGCACATCTAATCCATTGCTTCTCGCTGCTGCATAATAAATACTGAAGGACATCCACCACATTTTGCCCACCCACTCTCCCAGTGACATTCTCCCACCCAACTCCCCTCATCACAAAAAACACAGTGCTGCTTACTCTCCAGGATGGCTGCACCAGGCTGCCCTCCTACCAGCAATACCCAAAGTACCTATAGACTCATAGCCTCACCCAGCCCCTGGCATGACCCAGCTTTCTAATTTTTGCCAGTCTAATTATGAGTATAAAGAGATATAGTTAGTTTGACATACACTCTTCATAAGTTCTCTCCACAGCCTGTGCTTCTGCCTTTTGGTAGCTGCTACAACCAGTCTGTGCTTGGCATTTCTCTGAGGGCTCTGAAATTGGACACAGCTTTCTGAGACTGCCACTCTCCTGTTCCTCTCAAAAGACACGCTTGATGGCCCTTTCTTGTTTTAAGATTTTTTTGTTCGTTATTAGTTAACAGACCAGGTATATCAAAAGACGGAGTGAAAGTCAACAATTTTGCAGGATCCTGAGGACATGGATCACTCACAATGCACTTCCTGATTCCCTTGTAGAGACGTCAACTGTATCCAATGGACCTTCGATCCTGGGACTTTATCCTTAAAGTTGGAGGAACCTTCCCCAGGCCAGACAAGTGAAGGCCCAAAGACTGATTGCAGTCAGAGTAGAACAGCAAGTATCTAAAATGGGCAATTTCTGTTTAGAAGTCTGGACTGGTAAAGCCCATTTCTGGAGTCCCACTCAGAGGGGTTACTTATATTAGATACTTCCCCACAGAATGTGTAGGGAATTTTCTTTAGGATTGTACGGGAAATCCCTTAACTCTTGATTCTGAGACAGATAAATCAAAGGTGAGGCTACAATAATAGCAGCCAATTCTCCGGACTCAAGCAATCAGTATTAATTATCTGAAGACAAGGCAGCCATCACCATATGCTGAAGGATATGCCTTGTCATGCCTGGCACTGTGCCTGCACCGAGGTATCAGCTGGTCAGATACAATGGGGAGACTTGGGTTTAATACCTCACGTCGAAATAGCAGGATACTTAACAACTGTGTTTCAGCCTGTGAGAGGAGAGTCAGGAACCCGCACTCTGGCAGGTGTGCCTCAGACCAAAGCCTGGCCCTGTCCTCCTGCCATGGCCTCAGCTGTATGCACCCGGGCAGAGCCGATGTCCTCAGCCAGCTTATACACACATGCATCTTGAAAATCAACCGAAGGCAAGAGGCATCATGTTTTGTACTGTTTACCATCAGAACCTTCTCTCCAAGCTCAAACAGGCTTCGTACCTACCAACTAATGAGGCTTGCTAGAATCATGAAACGGTGCCCAGGAGACAGTAGGGGTTACAAATATTTTTGCTAAATGAATGAACTTCCTTTAGAGGCAGAGATGATTCTTAACTGCATTCCTTGTTCTATTTCCTGTGGCATTGAGAGGTTTCCTGAGTCAGATACTCTGACTGGGGTGGATCCAGAAGCTCAGCGACTGTGGACAGTCAGCAAAACCCCAAGTTAAACAGCCGGGAACCACCAGGCAGACAGACAAACAGATTTAGTCCACACAGCTACATAAGCGGCAGTGTGGAAATCAATAGCACAAACTGGGGAGTCAGCCTGGCCATCATTAGAGGCTCCCAGCTCTGCCAGCATTGTGACCTTGACCAAGTTACTTAACCTCTGAAAGCATCCCCATCTGTAAGATGGGGAATACAAATATCTATCCCACAGGGTTTCCATGAGGAATAAATGAAATAACGTATGTCACATCCCTAGCATATTCCTGACCCACTGCAGGAGCTTAGAGAATGGGAGCTCTTCTGAAAAACACAACTCCCTATAATTTAAGGCCCCGCCGTCACTTCTGAATACACAGCTGCCACACCGCAGAAGCTTCTGGAAGGAAAAGCTGTGGCATTCCATGTTCTCAACCTCTGTCAAGGACACAGTTCACCATCTGGACTACACACTCTAGAAGAACAAACAAATTCCTGCTCCTTAAAATAAAAGCAATGGACAGGCCTCCCCCTGCAGAAATGTTCTGGCAAAAGCTACCACATTTGGCCAGTGACCCTAAGCCCTGATGCTGAAGCATTTGTAAACCTGCCTCTTCCCACTGACCTGAAAGCTAAGATTCAGTTTATCACTAGTTAAGAAGAAGTCAGGATGGCAAGGTGACTAGAACACCAGCAGAGGAAGGCAGCCTTACTGGGCTGAGAAGGCAGAGTTCAACATGATTGTATCAGAACAGAATATTCCCCTCCCTACTTAGAACAGGTGAAGGGTTTCTTCTTTTCGGACGGATCTAAGGACAATTTGGTGAAACCAAAGTCATCCAGCCCTGGACTAATTCTGCAGGTTCACGAAACTCCTCCTCCTCCCCTAGTTCCAGCCCCATTGGCTTCCTTTTAGTGTTTCCTAAGGGGTTCTTCTTGTACCCCAAAGCTTGTTTGCATGCTGAACTTTTCACCTAATTAATTCCTCATTTTCAAATCTAGGCTAGTCATCCATTTCCTTGGGGAAGTTTTCCCTGACAACTCCAACAAGGACCAGTCCACCTGTTTCATAGTATTAAGTACTCCTCATTAATGAACTTATAATTTGTAATTTTAAAAAAGGTCAGTTTTATTTGAACACGACAGGAAACCACTTATTTCAGCTCAGATCTATTTCTAGTATAATCAGGAAAGTGCTAAGCCTTCAGTTTCTGAGATGTACACAGTGTATTTTTCGAAGTCACTGTCATGCAGTGGTTCTGCAGCCCCTGGACATCAGCACCAGTATGACCTGGGAACTCGTTAGAAATGCAAACGCTTAGGCACCACCGCAGTCCGACAGAATCAGAACCTCTGGGGTAACGTGCCCTCCGGTGGTTCTGCCCCTTAGTGGATGCTGATGGAGTCCCACCCAGATTCCCTTTCCAGCGCACCCATGCCCTCGCTGCTGAGAGCCAGCTAACCACTCACAATGGCCCTTCTGGAACACTGCCCTTGGCAAAGGGAGCCACCCTGCCAGGCGAGCTACCCCTTTCCCTGGAGAAGGCATCACCGACCAACTGGCCCCTTTGCTGCACCTGGTACTAACTCTGCCACACAATTCATGTTCTAGGGCCTCCCAGTGGCTGGCAATGAGGCCGGACCGCAGAGGAGACCACACTCTTGCTCACAGCCTTCCCTGCTTCCCATCTCCTGGGAGCAGGTCCTCAATCAATTGCACAAGAATCCTAGTCTCAGGCTCTGCTCCTAAGGAATCTGATCCATGGCAGTTACTTTCACCATCTCAAAAAATTTACTCTTACCAGAACATGTCTGTCCACAATTGCCACAATTGTTTCACCCAGGGCAGTTTGAGAACTGGCACCCCCATATCTAAGATCAGACAAACTGGGGCTTAGAGGATGTGGGTGACAGGACACCACTGACTTGTAACTGGTTTCGGGTCTGAATCTCTGTGTATTGTGTGTGGCTCGGGGGTGTTTAGTTTCTGAGATGGTACGGCGGAATGTTGAGACAAACTTGGGTTCAAATCCTGGCACTGAAGTTTGCCAGTTGTGTGAACTTGGCCGGCAAACCTTCTTTCTGCTTCCTCACCACAAAACGGAGATTAACGGCATTGCCCAAGACACTGAGTTTTTATGAGAATTAAATGAGATAACACACATACCCTTCAGGGCCTTAGCTTTCTTGTCTCAACAGGCTTAATTAGGGAACTTACGTCACAGGGCTTCCGAGATGATCGCAAGCCGTGATCCAGGCGCAGCTTTTAGCAGTGTACCTCGGCACTGTTGTACACACTCAATGAATGTTAGGTAGGCCCAACACTGCCGTCACAGCGAGCAGGCAATGAATGTTCGTTGCCACCACTGGCCGAAGGATTTTAGATTTCTCTGGAAGCTCTCTTAAAGAGTCCATTGCATCTCACCGTTCCAATCTTCAGGATAATTTGGTGTGGCGCTCTTATTTCTGAGAACTGCTTTTACAAGTGAAACCACATATACTGAAATTCTCTGATTTTTTTTTTTTTTTGCAAGACCAACAGATGCAGAGTTCAGTTTTTTTTTTTTTTTAACAGTTCAGCTTTTTGTTGAATGTGCTACGTTTAGTCAAAAAAAAAAAAAAAAAAAAGCCCGTGTCATCATCAGACTCCTCAGATTCTTCTTTCTTTGCTTCTGCTTTCTTCTCCTCAGCTGGGGCAGCGGCGCTGGAGTGGGCCGGTCCACCTGCCCCCCCGCCTTGCAGATGAGGCTCCTGAGGTTGACACTGGCCAGAGCCTCGGCAAACAAGCCTGGCCAGAAGGGCTCAACATTTACGCGCGCTGCTTTAATGAGGGCCTGGATCTTACCCTCCGTGGCCGTCACGTCACTCGTCGCGGAGACCGGGGGCCGAGTAGATGCAGGCGAGCTCGGAGACCGAGGCCGTGGCGCGGGCGAGCGCTGGGCGGCGGGGTGCCGGGCGCGGCGCCAGTCGCGGCTGAAGGGCGGGCCTCACCCCCGTGCGGCCTCCGCTTCCTCGGAAGCACCGAGCACCTTCGCGGCAGCTGAGCAAAGGGACTTTTTTCTTTTCTTTTGGTCGAAAACAAAGATACCCACAGCCAGAATGGACCTAAAGAATTTACTCTTCCTTCAAGTCTTGCTTAAACCTGCTCACGGAGTAAATGTCTGAGGCTCCAGCCCCGACCAGCCCTGACCTGTGCGAGGCTTACGGCACAGGTGTCAGGACTCAGGGCTGAGCGCTCACGCCCTGGAGGCGGCCGGGCTCCAATCGCAGGCCACGACTCACTTCAGGCCGCGCGAACCCCGGGTCCAAAACAGTGTTGCTCTGATAGCTTGAGACCTTATTTTCACTGTGAAATATGATTTAATGATTTATAATTCGCCAAAGAGGCGAGAAAAAAACATGCATCCTTTTGTTACCAGTTAATAATACGATAGCTTTGAGGAACGAAATCTCATTTAATCCAAAGTGGAAAAAAAAAAAAGAGTGAACTGAAGCTCTGCTAGTTTAGCAGCAGGGAGGGTCTGGCACCCGACCAGGAAAGGGGGGCAGTCAGCCGCGCCCCTACTGCATGGCCAGGAAGCGGTTTGTGCGGAGACGTCTCAGTCACTCGGCTGTGACAAACTGCACCCCGATACCCAGAGCGCGTAAGTCGGAGAGGATGAGGTGCCCCGAGAGCCCGCGCCCTCCCCGGGGACGAGGGGGGAGGGGGGAGGCCGCACGCAAAGACAAACAGACCCAGACATTTCGAGAGACGTCTGCCTTAAGAAAATAAGATGTTACGAGACCATATATTTTCTATTTTTATAACATTTTATATAACTCATAAAACAGTGCTTGTATAAAAATTCACACAAAGTTGCTAGAGAGCATACAATTTCCAAAAATGTCCTGGGTTTTTGTTACATTCAGTTTTCTAAGGATGCACTCAAATCAATGGTAAAATGCAGACATTATGCGATATTTCATTATCTTTGGTAAAACTATACTCATTATTTTGTCTCCTCACAGTATTAATTCTGATATCCACTTTGTGCAGGGTCTGCTGTCACTAGGATGTCAGAAGAACATTAAGGCTGGATCTACAAGAGGCAAGTATCTCCACGTGACAGTCGGAGCCCCTCGGCCCCCACCCTGTACCCACTCCATATCATCCATCTACACAGCAAGGCAGGGTAAGAGCCCAATGGCCTCCAATCCGGGGTCTCGAGACCCTCCTCCTCAATCAGGCAAGAAGTAAACATTTGGGGGCAAAGGTGGAAACTGAGGCCATCTCTGCAGGAACCCGAGTGGCCATGCTGTGGTAGGGTAGGCCGGTGACTCAGCATTTAAACAGCTAATCCATTCACCACTAAGTAGATCCCATTGGTTGGTTGATGATTGCTGCTGAGGTGGTGCCCCTCCCCCCAAACTTAAAAAGAAAGGAAGGTTTGGAGCAAACACGGAAGGGGGAAGGGGCACACTAACACCCATGACACTGGACACGACTTTATTCCCTGTCAAACATGTGTTGTCATGTAGACACAGCCAAAGTGAACTGAAGCAGGATTAGAACACTTAGTACATTCATGACTATCTTCATACATTCTTTTAAAACTTACTAACAGAGAAAAACAAGGGACACTACCAACCTATTGTGACTTGCTATTTTACTCAACATCAGAATGTATCTGTGCTACTTCTTTAGTCCTCTGGACATGAGGGGGGGGGCGGGAAATTCCAAAAAAAGCAAACAAGTAAAAATCAAAGAATTTAGATGTGGAGGGAGAAGGGGTTTTGCCAACAGATTTTATGGAAAACATTAAATTTTGAAAAAAATTTAGTTATTTTGTACTTCTATTGCTTCGTGTAAAAAAAAATTGCCCCTGGAGCCCACATGTATGGCTGGAGCTCTGAGGGCACCACACAGACAGACACGGGACCCACAGGCGGTTCCTGATGAGTCAGTCCAGAGAGACAAGAAACAGCTCACAGAGTGTGTCCACCTCTCTTCACTGGAAGGGACTCTTAAGATTTTGGGGGAAGAAGCCCTACAAGGAAAGGTATTAAGGAAACCACCAAAACACGGTTTCCAAAAATTGAACATGCTTTAGGTTCTAAAGAGACATAGTTCATTCCTAGAACCTGTTGATGTCTCTATTGTGGGTAGATAGGATGATTTTTTTTTTTTTAATTATTAAATGATTGTGCTTCTGAAGTTGCAGGGTCACATTCCACCCTCTAGAAAGCAGGGCAATTTTCACATGGCTTGGAATCCTCTGGGATACATCCTAGAGACCAGAACAAATTCCATGGCACCCTCCCGCCCACAGGGCTGGTGAGTGAGAGAGTGCCACTGCCGTCTTTGGGTGTGTGCGCGCGCGCAGGCATGCATTTATGTGCTGGAGAGACTAAGGCATAGAGGAAGGCCCAGGAGAGGGGGAAGTGAGTCTCTGGCTGCTCCAGTCCTCCTCCTTTCCAGGCACAAAGAGGTTGAGCTTGTTATTCATGTCAGTCTCCTTCCTCTCACTTCAGTTTTCTACTAAGAAATGTGTGTGTGCACATGTGGGTGCGTGGGGAGACAGTCATTTATTAAGTCCCTGTGCATTTCTAAATTGCAATAATTTAGGTCCGCAGTTTCAATAGAAATAATCTGTAAATGACATTTAAAAGCAAATTTACTAAAGTTAGATCAGCAACTTTACACTGCTCAGAATCTTGTCATATTAAAAAAAAAACCTGCCCGCTGCGTGCAGGCAAAATTCTGTCATACAGCCACTGAAACTGAAGTCCTTATCTGTATGAAGAAAAGTCATAGATTGTTTCTATTATTTCTGCATTTTAAGGTAGCAAAATATTAAGCCATTAGATTATTAAATCTGTAACATTCCACAAGGGTTTTAGGACTACCCTGTGTGATTCAATTCATTTTCTAGCTTTCTGGTATGATGTATTGTGTTTGGGTTAGACTGTTTCCTTTCCCTCTTAGGCACTGGCCCCCGGAAGTCAAGTAGGTAAAAGTATTGTTTTTATATTAAGGACTTTACCTGTTGGGGAGTTTCCTCCAGGTTGGAATCCTGGAGAGCATGCCGCTGGCCTGGAGCAATGTGACCTTCCCAACCAGGGGAGAGAAAAGAGGTGTCACATCCCGAGGCCAAGGGACCAGCCAGATGTAGGACAGCAGGACCTTCTGAGGGCCCAGAGGGAAAGCTCTGAGTGGACCCTGGGAAGGGATATGGGAGCCCCATTTGAGATGGCCTGGGTCCTTCCAATACCAGGTATCCCCAAGAGAGCCCAAGGCTTGGGCCCGCCCTGAGGAAAAAGGATGTGTACTGACTGGAGGAGCTGACACTGAGGTGTGGTGAAGTCACCATACAGCTCCCAGAACCCGGGTTTTGTTTTGTACAAATACACACATGTAAAGTAAACAGTTCTTGGTGAGCCCAAAGGGGCCCATCCTTAAATCAAACAAGAAGCCAAATATCCACACACACTTTTCCAAGGTAAAGTGTTTGCCCCTCCAACAGCATCCTTGCCTAGAGAGGAAAGGAGGCAGTGGGAGGACACAGCTCAAATGAAGACATTGTGAACGTGTTTCCACGTCTCGCTACATTCATATCATCATCATCATCATCATCCAGTGTTCTCGTCTACAGAGTGAGCACAACATTCTACCGGTGCAGCAATGTGGGCCGGGCCAGGCCAGGCCGGGCCGCCCCCTAAGCCCCTTCCTCGGCACCACGGTGGAAGGGAGAAGGTGACTGACCATGGTCAGAAAGACATCGCACTATTCCATCCCCTCCACCGCCATCCAAGAGGCATCCTGACTCTTCCAAAATCCGATGTAAAAGACAAGGTCAGTAAAATCCATCTCTATGCCACCTGAAGCTATTAGCCATCATGCATGAACATGGCACTTCTAAAAATTTCATTTATCTGAAACCGTCTTAAAAAAAAAAATTCCCAGCAACTGAAGTCATCTTACAGTATTTCATCTCAAATATTTAAAAGATTTTTTTTCTAAGTAAAATGGCCTCCACAGAGCCCAATGATTTTCTTAAAAAGGGTTTCTTTTTAACTTAAAAAAAATTGATAAAAGTGGAAGATGTAAAACATGGGAAGAGGACCAAGAGGGTTGCTCGATTTCCATTTCAAATTGTGAGGGGACTGGGAGGACACTGCCAAGGAGAGGGAACCCTGACTCCTGAGGCCTCTCTGCTATCACAGCTTGGCCCTCCCCAGACTCTGGCTGCACCACCAGGAACACAGGACAAAAGTCATAAGTACAAGAGGCCAAATGCGAGGCTTCTTTCTCGCGGCCGTGGCCGGCGGGGCGGTCGCGTGTGCAAATGCAGCAGGCCACTCCCCGCCGACATAAGGTGCGCGGCTGTGGACACGTCGCGGGCTCCGGCAGAACGCTCAGTGCCCGCGGTGCCCATCACTTCTCCACCTTCTTGGCTTTCTTCAGGATGTCGCATTTCTTCCTGTTGGGGCGGCGGCACCGTTCGTCGATGCTGGGGATACATTCGTAATGCCACACCTCCTCCATCTTCTCCACCGGGTACACAGCCTCCACGTAGTGGCGGATGAGCCTCAGCCGCGTGGGGTCCAGCTGCTTCTTGTTGCACGCCCCGGAGTGGTTGTACTGCAGCCGCAGATTCTCGGCGGTGAAGAGTTCGGGGAAGAGCCTGACGAGCAGCCGGGCGGCGAAGTTGCCCACAGAGAGGCTCTGCTGCACGATCTCGCGCACCTCCTTGTCTGACAGCAGGTACGGCGAAGGCACCGGGAAGTCGGGCGAGGGCACCACCAGCTCGTCCAGAGGGATCTTGCAGAAGTCCTTGCTGCTCCTTTCGGGGGGCAGCGGGGGCCCCTCAAATTCCTCCCGGAACCGCTCGGGGTTGATTGCATAGCTGGCCAGGTCCCTGCACTCCGGGCCCGGCACATGGACCTTGCGCTGCTGCTGGTAGGAGCGCCTCTGCTCTGTGTCCCGGCGCCGGCAGCGCTCGTCCAGTTTGCCCACGAACTCCAGTGTCCAGACGCGGTCATTCTTGGCCCGCGGGTAGAGCAGCTGCACGTAGTGGCGGATGAGTTTGATGCGGGACGGGTCCAGCTGCTTCTTGCCCAGGGAGCCGCTGCAGTTGTACTGCTTGCGCAGGTTCTCATGGGTGAAGAGCTCGGGGAACAGGTGCACGAGCAGGCGTGAGGCAAAGTTGCCGATGGACAGGCTGCTCTCGTAGATGCTGCGCAGCTGCTCCTTACTGAGCAGGCAGTCGGCGCCAGGCACCTCGAAGTCAGGCTGCGGGATCTCCAGCTTGTCGAAGTCGATGGGCACCAGCCAGATCTTCTTGGACCGCCGGCCGGGCCGCTCGCCCTCGAAACTGTCTTCCACCTTGACCACGGAGATGTCATCAGGAAGGCTGGAAGAGTCGTAGCAGTCGTCCCGCGGGGGCTCACCCTCGCTGCCCGCGTCCAGCCCCAGGCCCTCCAGCTCGTCGTTGATGCGCTGGGCGCACTGCTGCAGCCAGGCCTCCTCCTCCTGCATGTCGGGGAAGTAGATCTCCGTGTAGTTGCGGATGATCTGCAGCCTCTGTGGGTCCAGCTCCTGCTTGCCTCCGTCCCCGTAGCAGCTGTACTGCTCGCCCAGCTTCCGGTGGTCAAAGAGCTCGGGGAAGAGCCGGTGCAGAAGGAAGACCGCGAACTCCCCTGGAGACGAGGCTTCGTCCAGGAACTCAGTTAGGTCCTGCGTGTCCACCACGTGGTCCGAGGCGATGGTACTGCTCCGGTCCAGGGACAGGGCCTCCTCCTGGTCTTTGTTGTCCAGGAAGTGGCTGGCGTCCACCTGTTCGGCCTCGAAGAAGCCGGTGACCTGGCCGCTGGGCTGGCTGTCCTCCATTTCCCGTTGGGCCCAGAAGCGGCTGAAGAAGTCGTTCAGCTGGGGCAGGCACTCAGCCTGCCACACGGCCGTGTCCTTCACCGATGGGTAGTAGACCTCCACGTAGTTGCGGATGAGCTGCAGGTGCAGTGACTCCAGCTTCCGCTTGGCCGCAAAGCCGCAGGCGCTGCAGCCCCGGGAGAAGTCCACGTCGCTGAAGAGCTCAGGGAAGAGCTGCACCAGCAGGCGGCAGGCCAGGTCGCCGCCCGACAGGCTCTGGTCCACGATCTGCTTGAGCTCGGCTGCTGTGAGCTGGTACTCGGGGGGCGGCTGGAACTTGGCTACCATCTCGGTGGGGCTCACCTGCTTCTTGATGCGGCTCACCTCCAGGGAGAGCAGGTCCACCTTGCTGTGCAGCTGCGACATGTTGGAGGAGAGCGTGTTGAGCATGTAGAACATCTTCTGGATGAGAAAGTAGATGTTGGGGTCACTGTCGGTGGCTGCCGCCGCGGCGCCGCCGCCGTCCCGCTTCTGTGGCTCGTTCAGGAGCCGCAGCGGTGAGGGGCTGTTCCTGGGGTTCGCCTTCTCGAAGAGCTCGAACGTGTTAAGCGCGTCTCCGGTGGGAGGGTTCTTCTTCTCCATGATCTTGTGCGAGATGCCGTACAGAGGCTTCTTGTAGGAGGGCGTCGTCACGTCGTTGCTGGGCTCCTCCTCGCCCGGCCACACGGAGCCCGAGCTCTTGCCCCTGCCTGCCTGCTCCCCGTTGCCCTGGCAGGGCGAGCTGTTCTCCCGGTTCCGCATGCCTGCTAGGAGTGCCTGGAAGACAAGAAGTGCGTTAGCTGAGGGTTCTGGTTTACTACCCTAGAAACAGAGGGGCCAAGGTCGATTGCAGGAGCCTGTGAAAAAGTGTTTCCCCTGCCCGGGAATCACTCTGCTGGTACACAACACACCACTAACACAAACCTGCAGATCCCAGCGCCAAACTTGCTCGCTCTCCCTACTTCCTGAGAGGCTCAGGCTGCACCTCGAAAGCTTCTAATTCCTGTAGAACACAAGCCCTGAACTTCCTGTCTACAAGGCGTGGCAGGAGACCGAACACAGATTCTGGCAAGGCCGGGCAAGAGTCCTCGAGGGATGGGAGAGAGACCCCGGGCACAGGAAGCGCTCCTGTGGCAGTTTAGCCTTGGGCAGGTCACCTCATTGCCCTGACTGCTCTCAGACAGGGAGGATTCCTGGCAACGGCAGCTCCGGAAGGCAGCAGTGTGTTGTCCAGTCTGCAGCCTCTAGGAGAGTAGGTGTCTCCACTCTGGACAGGTCCCAAGATGCATGGTGTTGAGCACGGAAGAACTGGGGTCCAGCAGTCCCCAACCTTTTTGGCACCAGGGACCGGTTTCGTGGAAGGCAATTTTTCCACGGACGGCGGTGGGCTGGGGGGTGGTTCAGGCGGTAATGGGAGCAATGGGGAGCGATGGGGGGCAGCAGATGAAGCTTCACTTGCTTACCCGCTGCTCACCTCCTGCTGTGCGGCCCGGTTCCTAACAGGCCGCGGACTGGTAGCGGTCCATGGCCCAGGGATTGGGGACCCCTGGTCTAGAGAGTGGCAGTCTGTTGTCAACTCTACCACTGCCTGGAGTCACATCTAATCTCAGACTGGAAAAGGCCCAGAACTCGCCCAAGCCCGGGCGACTGTGGATTCTGTGAAGTGATGAGGTCTCCCAGCTTTCCAAGTCTCGGTCTCCTAGCCCTTCTTGGTCCAGCAGCCCTTCTCAGCCAGAATTGCAGAAGAGTATTAAGCCTCATGTCCTAAAGCACCCACTGCATGTATTGAATTAACACCTTTCCTATGTATCTAGAAAGGTACTTTCTATGTACTCTTCAGCCTTGCTCAATAGAGGACAGTGAGAGAATTAAGCCCTACCAAAAATGATTTCAGGGATTATCTCCTCAAGTCTCCCAAGGTTGGCACACTCTGCAGGTCCACTCCTGATGGACTCCCAGGGCAAGTTCAAGATAGCCTTTTGAAAAAATAAATTTATTTATTGATTGATTTATTTTTGGCTGCACTGGGTCTTCGTTGCTCTGCACGGGCTTTTCTCTAGTTGCGGTGAGCGGGGGCTACTCTTTGTTGCAGTGCTCGGGCATCTCATTGCGGTGGCTACTCTTGTTGCAGAGCACAGGCTCTAGGCGTGTGGGCTTCAGTAGTTGTGGCACACGGGCTCAGTAGTTGTGGCATATGGGCTTAGTTGCTCCACAGCATGTGGGATCTTCCCAGACCAGGGATCAAACCCGTGTCCCCTGCACTGGCAGGCGGATTCTTAACCACTATACCACCAGGGAAGTCCTGAAGATACCCTTAAAGACTCCAAAGCTTGAGCCCAAGCTTCATACCAGAAGGCAACTGCCCAGAACATTTGGGATCCCAGAATCCTCAGCTTTCTTTAGTGGTTTTCCCTACTGCCAGGCCCTGGACGGTTTAAGAGGCTTACTTACATATATATGGACAAGTGATTTTCAACACAGGTTCAAAGGCAATTCAGTAGAAAAAGGAGAATCTTTTCAACAAATGATGCTAGAGAAATTGGATATACATATGCAAAAAAAAAAAAAAGCAAAAAAGTTTCATCCTACATATATCATATAAAAAATTAACTAAAAATGGATCATGGATGTAAAAATAAAAATGAACTTAAAATTCTAACACTTCTAGAAGAAAGCATAAGAGCAATCCTTTATGACCTTGTTTTAGGCAAATATTTCTCAGATACAATACCACACACATGATCAATAAGAGAACAAACTGATAAACTGGACTTCATCAAAATTTAAAACTTCTTTAAAAGATGAAAAACAAGCCCAGACTGGAAGAAAACACAGGCAAATCATTTATCTGATAAAGGACTTGAATCCAGATTACATAAAGAACACTCAAACTCAATAATGACATACAACCCAATTAATGGCTTCAATAGTCACTTTGGAGAAGCCATATAACTGGCAAAAAAGCACATAATAAGATGCTTAGTGGGACTTCCATGGTGGTCCAGTGATTAAGACTCCACACTTCTACTGCAGGGGGCACGGGTTCGATCCCTGTTTGGGGAACTAAGATCCCACATGTTCCACAGTGTGGCCAAAAAATAAATTAATTTTTTTAAAAAAAGATGCTTAGTAACCTGCACATTAAAACCACACTGAGATACCACATCACCCCCACTAGGATGGGTGTAATCAAAAATACAGACAGTACTGAATGATGGAGATGATGTGAAGGAGCTGGAACTCTCACATGCTGCTGGGGTGGATATAAAATGGTATAACCACTTTAGAAAACAGTTGGTATTTTTTTAAGAAGTTAAATATATATGGGACCATATGATCCAGGTAGTCCATTCCTAGGTATTTATTTACCAAGCAAAATGAAAGCACATGATCATACAAAGTCTTACATGCAGATGTTCATGGCAGCTCTGTTTGTAAATACCCCCAAACTGGAAACAACCCAAGTTTTAAACAAGTATATAGATATACTGTGTTATACAGCAGAATGCTACTCAGCAATAGAGCTGATAAACATGATACTCATGATGAATCTCAAAATAATTAAGCTGAGTGAAAGAAGCCAGTCAAACGAAAGAGGCCTGTAGGATTCCATTCATATAAAATTCTAGAAAATGCCAACTCATCTTTAGTGACAGAAGGCAGATTAGTCATTACCTGGGGATGGGGGGAGGATGCAAAAGGGCACAAGGAAACGTTCATGGTAGTAGGTGATGGATATGTTTCTCATCTTGATTGTGGCATAGTTTCATTGGTAAACACGTCAAAACTTATCAAATGGTATGCTTTAAATATGTGTCGTTTATATATTTCAGTCATAATTTAGTTTTTGACAAATGTTGAATCTGACCCCAAAACATACTGGAATATATTTTTGAGGGTCTGATTAAGCAGAAGAACTAATTGGTGAGCACCTGTGGGTGTCAGGGGAGCAGGCAGGGTTGAAGCACAAAGCATGTGCTTCCACAGACATGCGCATGCCTCAGGCAACTAGAAAATGGACAAGGACCAAGTGCATCCTTAGGATGCTCCCCCACCTGGGGAAGAATATGGTTGGCATAACGCGGCCCAGCCCAGCGCTTCTGAAAGTCTAATATCCATATGAACAGCCTGGGGTCTAGTTAGAATACAGATTCTGATTCAAGGCTCTGCATTTCTAACAAGCTGTTGGACCTCTCTGGGTGGCCAGGGCCAGGTGGTCTGCTCTCAGTTTATCTCATCCAGGCAGATTCGGTGTCATTTGTAAGCATTCAGATAACTAATGCCAGCACAACACAGTGCATGAGGTGCTTTTCTCTTGCAGCCTAAAAAAATGTAGGGAAGAGACACTCTCGGTGGGGGGGCTACCGTTACAATGGGGCAGGTGAGCAATACGAAGGCCTGAGGTGGAAAGAGACAGTGAGGCCACATAAGCACGTGAAACTCTGATCCTTCTGAACCTCCCACGTTATCGTTCATTTAAATGGATGAATTACTTCCTGGACCCTCTCTTTTAAAAAATAGAATCATCAGACTCATATTAGACAAAGGTTAATTTTTCTCTTGCATCTCTGTTGACAACCATGCAGAAGAACAGCTACTTCACTCTCTCAGGACCCTGAAAATAAAGGAATTCTTTCAAGAGTTTCAATTATCCCACCGAGGTAGGCAATACTTTCTTCAGGGTTTGTTTGTCTAAACTGATGATGGGGGCTTCCCTGGTGGTGCAGTGGTTAAAGAACCTGCCTGCCAACGCAGGGGAAAACAGGTTCGAGCCCTGGTCCGGGAAGATCCCACATGGTGCAGAGCAACTAAGCCCCCGAACCACAACTACTGAAGCCTGCGTGCCTAGAGCCCGTGCTCCTCAACAAGAGAAGCCCCCACACCACAATCAAGAGTAGCCCCCGGGCTTCCCTGGTGGCGCAGTGGTTGGGGGTCCGCCTGCCGATGCAGGGGACACGGGTTCGTGCCCCGGTCCGGGAGGATCCCACATGCCGCGGAGCGGCTGGGCCCGTGAGCCATGGCCGCTGAGGCTGCGCGTCCGGAGCCTGTGCTCCGCAACGGGAGAGGCCACGGCAGTGAGAGGCCTGCGTACCGCAAAAAAAAAAAAAAAAAAAGAGTAGCCCCCACTCGCTGCAACTAGAGAAAGCCCGCGAGCAGCAACGAAGACCCAATGCAACCAAAAATAAATAAATAAAATAAATAAATTTATAAACTGATGATGGGTCAGAGGCCCCTGTCCCTCCTACCCCACCCCCCCAACCCCACCAAAAAACTTCCCAAGAGCAGAGGAGCAGGGGCCTGCTGGGCTGGGGCGAGCCTGCCACCTGCCCCTCTCCCTCATGGGGTCTCCTCCCTGAGCTATCCCCATCCTCATCACACTGCACAATGGTTACATGATGGGACCAGGTCCTTCCTGAGTCCATCCCTAGTGTCCTGAAAAGTGCCTGGGACAGAGAAGAGCTCTCTGAATGTTTGTTAAGCAGGGTAAAGTGTCTACCACCCTCAAATATATGCTTAAGAAAAAGAACCTGTTCAGAGAGGCCACTAGCTTAATGAATGAGTATAGGGAGGTATAAAGGAGTAGATAGGTCCTCTGCATGACCTTTCATGCTTCAGCTTCCTGTGTGTAACTCAGGGATATATCATGGTACCTGTCTCTGGGTACCAGGGTAGCTATGATGACCTAATGAGATAATGTATATGAAGCACTGAGCCTGTGTCTGAATCAGTAAGTGCTTAATAAATACTTACTGTTTTAGTCATGATTATTATTAAACAATGCTCTTCCCAAGCTGCAGCAGTGACCATACTATGGGCCTTTTATTGAACTAGTTGTAAAGATTACTCTCAACCAGTAAATTAGAGAAGAACTTTCCTACAGTGCAGCAGGGTAAGTCACTCACAGAAGGCATTCTTAGAGGTCTGTTTGCTCTAAAGACGGGCTGGGAGGAGTACAGGAAGGACAGCTGAGCTCAAGGTGGGGTCTCAAGCTCTTTTCAGTTCTGTAGTTCTGCTATCTGGCAGAAAGCAGAGGATAATTTTAAAAAGGAAGGAAGAGGGACTTCCCTGGTGGTCCAGTGGTTAAGAATCTGCCTTCCCCAAGAAGCACATGAAAAGCTGCTCAACATCACTCATTATTAGAGAAATGCAAATCAAAACTACAATGAGGTATCACCTCACACCAGTTAGAATGGGCATCATCAGAAAATCTACAAACAACAAATGCTGGAGAGGGTGTGGAGAAAAGGGGAACCCTCTTGCACTGTTGGTGGGAATGTAAACTGATACAGCCGCTATGGAGAACAGTATGGAGGTTCCTTAAAAACTAAAAATAGAATTACCATATGACTCAGCAATCCCACTACTGGGCACATACCCTGAGAAAACCATAATTCAAAAAGAGACATGTACCACAATGTTCACTGCAGCACTATTTACAATAGCCAGGACATGGAAGCAACCTAAATGCCCATCGACAGACGAATGGATAAAGAAGATGTGGCACAGATATGCAATGGAATATTACTCAGCCGTAAAAAGGAATGAAATTGGGTCATTTGTAGAAACGTGGGTGGATCTAGAGACTGTCATACAGAGTGAAGTAAGTCAGAAAGAGAAAAACAAATATCGTATATTAATGCATATATGTGGAACCTAGAAAAATGGTACAGATGAACTGGTTTGTAGGGCAGAAATAGAGACACAGATGTAGAGAACAAACATATGGACACCAAGGGGGGAAAGTGGCTGGGGGTGGTGGTGGTGGTGGTATGAACTGGGATATTGGGATTGACATATATACACTAATATGTATAAAATGGATAACTGATAAGAACCTGCTGTATAAAAAATAAATAAAATAAAATTCAAAAATTCAAAAAAAAAATTTATAAAACAATAAGCCGAATCTGCCTTCCAATGCAGGGGATGCGGGTTCGATCCCTGGTTGGGGAATTAAGATCCTGCACGCCGCAGGGCAACTGAGCCCTCGTGCCACAACTAGAGAGCCTGCGCACCACAACAAAGATCCCGAGTGCTGCAACTAAGACCTGACGCAGCCAAAAATAAATAAATAAAATAAATAAATATTTTAAAAAAGAAAACTTAAAATAAATTAAAATAAATAAAAAGGAAGAAAGAAAGGAAAGGAAGAAACCACATACACATACATCAGAAACTTGGAGAAAGAAAGGGATGGAGATGGTTGAAAATCTTTACTCCTGACACAGTGTGTTTAGAACTGTGGGTTGTCACGTGACCCATTACTAAATGATGACATTGATTTGATGGGTCAAGACCAGCATAAAAGAGGGAGGGGAGAATTCCTTGGCAGTCCAGTGGTGAGGGCTCCACGCTTCTACTGCAGGGGGCACGGGTTCAATCCCTGGTCGGGGAACTAAGATCCTGCATGCCGTGCATTGCAGCCAAAAAAACAAAAACAAAAAAAGAAAGAGGGAGGGAAGGAGGAAGTAAGAAAGAGAGACAGGAGAGAAAGAAAAAAAGAAAACAGAATAGAAAATATCAGAGGGCATTGCACACAGTAAGTAAATTCAAGAAGTTTTGTTCTATTGCTCTGTGTCTATATATTTACATACAAATCCATATATGTGAACCAGATGGCTCTATAAGGTGAATTTATAACTGTGGGTCACTGTTGAAAAGCACTGCCCTAATAAATTCAAATTGTCTTACTTGCTAATTCCTATAGACTGTAAATTAGATTTTTAGCAATTTACTCACCATTAAATTTTTTTTTTTTTAACTTTTATTTGCATTTATTTTTTGCAGCATTTATTCCTGGGCCATAAGTTTTTGTTTCTTCAGTTTCTTCTGGGATATCTTTTTCTTCTGGTCAACCTCCTCTTCTGGTTTAGAACAATCTGTTCTTTTTCAGTAAGGATCATCTCAGTGTGGCAGGGAGAGCTCATGTATGGGTTGATCCCACCATGAACTCTGTAAGTCCCGTGCCGCATCTTGGGGGCTTTGTTCACCTGGATGTGCTCAATGACCAGAGAATCTACATCTAAGCCCTTAAGTTCAGCATTACTCTCTGCATTTTTGAGTGTGTGCAGTGAAAATTCAGCACTCTTTTTGGGCCACCGACCCTGCATCCAGCCCCACCATTTGGCCTGGGCACACCTACCAACTCCACCATTGTAACGACGGAATGGCACACATCGCTTCTTTAAAGTGACATCCTTCAGATACTTGGTGGCTTTTGGATATGTGTACCCTTAGTGGCCTGGGCAGTTTCACGAGTGTTCTTAAAGTGAACACGAAGATTTGAACCTCTTGACTTGCATGATTTTGTGGGGTTTTCTGGGTCAAGTGAATAGTGAACCATTTTTAGAGGTCACCTCAGGCCGCTTACTGGAAAAGGAAAAAGCACTCACCGTTAAATTTTATTACACCAAAATAATTTTGGAGGTCCCATGAATCATAAGATTTCCGTAAGGTTTTACCAATATAGAGTAATTTGAGTGTGTAATGCCAATCATTAAAAAATAAAACATAATTACAACTGATTTTGGAAAGGGGCAAAGCAAAGGCTTTGTAACAAGCAGTTCCACTAATACATTTAAATAAGATTCCATGCAGAGAAAGATCACCAGAAACTCACATGCCATGCAATAAGAGTACACATTCTAGGAGGGATCTGCCCTTATTAACACTCAGAGTAGAAAATTAGCACAGGGACAAGTTTCTGGGTGAACTATCTGAACAAAACAAACAGAAGTAGTTTGACTCCAGCACATTCCTACGGCGAGCAAAGAGCAGAGTGTATCAGAACTGGAGACCCCCCATAACTCTCACTAGTCAGCCTCATTAATAAAAATATTTCAGTTTCTACCAAGCATGTTAGAAACACTGCCATCAATACAAACATTTTTGGCTAAGTTGCTTGAATAAAAAATTAAGTTAGAGTCCCAGCAGAGGGCAACATTCCTCACTCCCAGAGACCCTGGATACACAATTCAACACAAAGCATGACACAAGCACCAAAGAGAAGGTTCTTAGATATCCCCACACTGGTGTCCTGTCAACTCAGTGCTCCAATTAATTCCACAAATGCTGCCAAGGCACGACGGGCTGGCTGCATTTGCTGCTGCTGATAAAATCTCTGCTCAGCTGTCTAGGAGTATCAAGAAATCTTTAAATCTGTGCTACTTGGCACTGGTGTCTGGCTGACACCATTCCCAATTCTCCGAGGCTCATCTTCCAACCATATGTGAACTCTGCTGCACAGCTCAGGCTCTGCAGTGCCATCATCTCTCCTGGATCCGATCCGTGCATTTCATTCTAACACTAGCACCCTTAGGCTCAAGCGGGAATGCCCAATCTCTTGGCTGGAGAGTCTGACTGATCAAAAAGAGGTTGATGTAAGGTTACACATGTGTCCATGCCCAGTGACATCTTGGGGACTGGGTCACCATGGAGATGCTCCAAGTCCTGAGTCTTCCTCAGGACTCCAAATCCAAGAGCAGTCACTGAATTCAGTTCAACGAATGATGAGTGGCTAAATGGTGCCCAGTCAGCTAAGTGGAACACCAAGAAAGCAGCATGCCTTCAGAGGAGTAGGGAGTTGAGAATTAATGTGGCATCGAGGGAAGACCATGAAAAAGGGCTCCTAGGGGGCTGGCATCACCACCCACCTCCAAATAATCGAGACGGGTGATGCTTTCTTTTCATTTTTTAACAGAATGTTTATCTTCATCATCATCATCATTAAATGACCAGATGTAGTTAGCAATAGGAATGGAAGAGCTTTCTACCACACAGAGTCAGTAAACAAACATCACTGAGTGCCCAACATCTGTCAGGCACTGTGCAAGGCCCTGGGGACACAGGGAACAAGCCCGTCTCTGCCCTCATGGTTTTATCCTTTGGGTTATCCTTTATACTGCTGACATTGTGTGGTGAGGATGGAGAATGTGTTATCATGCCTGAAAAAATAAGAATCTGGGAAGATAAAGCAACTTATAGGAAGGGAGAAGAGAAAGATCATAGGGATGGCAAAATATCAGGGCAGGGCATCCTCAGGGGCTCCTCACAGCATCTTACAAATACCCCACAGTGCTCAGGGCCACCAGTGTTTTAAGTGCACAGTTCCAAATCAAGCAGGCTTGGTAGTGCTAGCTTCTCTGAGCCTCATTAAAATGGGAATGGCCACACTACCTATCTGCTAGGGCTGCTGTGGAAATGACTACGAATCTCCAGCTGGGACCATAGTGAATGACACCTGGGAGGTAGGTGTTCAGTACATTTGCACTGAGCGAATGAGATGGCAGTTCCATTCTCCAATTGAAAACCAAACTGCAATGACACTTTAGGATTAAAAACAAACATAGAAACAAAGAACCCCAGGAGAACAAGGCTAACTTCTGCCTGGCACAGGGCTCTAGGATATCACCCCCGGTTCCATGAACAAAAAGATGATTAGCAATAAAAATGCTGGCTACTCACCTCCCACATCTGCTGTATTTGGCTATCATGCCTTTCCCAGCAGAGGTGCCAAATATGTCTTATTTTTTTTTTTTTTTTTTTTTGCAGTACGCGGGCCTCCCTCTGCTGTGGCCTCTCCCGTTGCGGAGCACAGGCCCCGGACGCGCAGGCTCAGCGGCCATGGCTCACGGGCCCAGCCGCTCCGCGGCACGTGGGATCCTCCCGGACCGGGGCGCGAACCCGGTTCCCCTGCATCGGCAGGCGGACGCGCAACCACTGCGCCACCAGGGAAGCCCCGAAATATGTCTTTATACAGCCTTTTGTTAGATTTTTTGAGGGAGGTTTTATTTTTCTTCTAAGCATTGTACTAAATGTCACTCATAAATAGGCCATCAGCACTGATGGGAGTTTGAATGTGACAGACCTTTAGCATCAGGGCTACCCCTCAAATCCTCCCCCCTCACCCTCATCCCCCTTCCTTGGGGTCAAAGGAGAAGATGGAAGGTGCTCAGAATCAAGGGCGCTCAGGCCGGGGGCGTCCAGGAGGGCATCAGGTGGCCTCTCTTGCCAATTCCATGCCATTTTCCTTCTGGTAAACATGGAGGGAGGCAGCCGAATACTGACCGTAAGGGGCGGTAGTTGGAGATGGGGGTTGGGGAGCAGTAATAAACTTTTTTTTTTTTTTTAGTAATAAACATTTTTGAAGGCTGATGTAGGGCAGGCCCCGTACTGGGCTCCTTCTAGGGGTTGTCTCAATCCACACAAGAACCAATGAGGAAGCAGTGTCACCCCTCATCACTGTGGAGGGACCTGAGTTTGGGAGGTCACGGAATTGGCCACAGGCTCCATGGTGAGCTCCCCCTTATCTGACTCCAGTCTCCATTCATTCTGGAACTGACCATTCCTACGGGCTGGATCAGAGAAGGTGGGGCTCACCTCCTGGATACGGAGCGGGGAGCTGAGCGTTCCCAGTCACTCCTGACACCTCACACCAGGAACAAGGCTGCCCCACTGGCATCCTGGCACTTTAACTTATATGTCTGAGCTGGCTCTTCTCTCTGGGGGAGATATTCTCTCATCACTGTTATACGGATTAAATGAAACAAGACAAGGAGTGGGGTTATTTGTCAGGTAGGGAGTCAACAGCTGTTAACGTACATCCTTTCCACTTTTTTGGATTATTGCTTGTTTCAGCCTCCGTTCCTCCGTCTTACTCTGTGATGAAAGTGCTTAAGATAGTCGTATATACTCCCTGCTTCCACTCTCCCACCTCCTCCTTCCCCACCACACATGTAAGACGGATCAGAGAAAACCCAGGGAGAGAAGGATAAAGGGCTATCCACTCTAAATTAGGACTAGTACCATTCTGAAAAATCAACACATGCTATAATTTCATAAAACCAATGGATTGTTCTAAAGCCCCCAGGGTTCTGAGGCTACTGATTTACTGACATATCAGCTTATACAAACTTTTAAAAGGAAGCACTGCCTTGACTTCACATGACACCATTCTACAAGGAGCTCAAGAATTTCAAAAGGTTTATACTTACATATATATATTTTTTTTACAGAACAGGACGGGGAGCAGGGCTATCAACCTCACAGTATCTACACTAAGGGAAATGAACAAAGCTAACAGCACTCCCAAAATAAAACCCAGGGGGCTTCCCTGGTGGCGCAGTGGTTGAGAGTCCGTCTGCCGATGCAGGGGACGCGGGTTCGTGCCCCGGTCTGGGAAGATCCCACGTGCCGTGGAGCGGCTGGGGGCCGTGAGCCATGGCCGCCGAGCCTGCGCGTCCGGAGCCTGTGCTCCGCAACGGGAGAGGCCACAGCAGTGAGAGGCCCGCGTACCGCAAAAACAAACAAACCAAAACAAAATAAAACCCAGGACTTAAAGTGTCTTTTCTACTCCAAAATCTAATGGGTTACAGCTGCCTGCTGTATCCAATCCATTAAAAAGTAAACATAGGGGACTTCCCTGGCGGTGCAGTGGCTGGGAGTCCGCCTGCCAATGCAGGGAACACAGGTGGGATCCTGGTCTGGGAGGATCCCACATGCCGCGGAGCGGCTGAGCCCGTGCGCCACAACTACTGAAGCCCATGCTCTGCAGCAGGGGAGGCCACCACAATGAGAGGCCCACACACCGTGATGAGGGGTGGACCCCACTCACCACAGCTGGAGAGGGCCCACGTGAAGCAACGAAGACCCAACACAGCCAAAAATAAATAAATAAAATAAATAATTTTTTAAAAAGTAAACATAGATGACCAATTAGAATATGTAAATTGGACAAGTCATATTAGAAATATTCAAATATATATTGGTTCCCTTTTCTCCAAACATGTCAGAATCCCTGGATACTGCTGAAGCTCCGGCCAGACAAAGCTTATTGCCTCACCAGATCTAGAAGAGCATCTGCAACCTTCAAATCATTTCTGTGATGCTCAGGGAAACCCTTCCACTGTGAAACTCAATGGACCTTTCCCCAACGCAGGACCTTTCCTGACTTGCTGCATACACTGAAGCATTCAACTAAAATACAAATCATAAGAACCTTCTCCTTCCCCTTCTATCCCCAGAAGGCGAAGATGCTCCCTTCTCTACGATGCCAATAAAATGTGTTGGATGAAAGGATGAAGAGTGACACCATTTGTGCAGTGAGGCAATGGGGCCAACCTGGGCTGTCCACAAAGGCCACAAACCAGCCTACACGTGATCAGAATTCCTCCTTGATGCAAGAGCTGGCTGTTCCTTGCTGTGGTGAATTGTTTATAAAAATGGCCATCATAGTTCCCCTGTCCTTGTGTGGAAATCTCTTTGCAATGTGACTTTGTTGCTCCCACCATCGGGAGGTGGTGTCTATTTTTCCACCTTGATCCAGATTTGGCCATATGACTGGCTTTGACTGGTGGCCCATGAGCAAATGTGTCACAAGCAGAGGCATCAAAAGTGTTTGCTCCCCAGAGTTTGCCCTCCTCGCTCCTCCTTGGAAATCTTCCAGGCATGTGAGTAAGCCTGGACTAGCCTCCTCCTCGTAGGGGGTGAGGAAGTGCATAAAGGGAAGCTGGAGTCATCCCACCAGCCCAGGTGAGGCCCGGATACGGGAGTGAGGTCCTCCCTTACCATCTGGCCCCAGCCACATCAGGCCAAGCCAGAGGAAGCACCAGCTGACTCACAGAACTGAATAAAACAGTGGTTATTTTAAGGCGGCTAAGTTTTGGGATGGTTTGTCACAGCAAAGGTGAACCAATACACTCAACTTTGTGCTCCATTTCTTTTTTTTTTTTTTTTTTTTTGCGGTACGTGGGCCTCTCACTGCTGTGGCCTCTCCCGTTGCGGAGCACAGGCCCCGGACGCGCAGGCTCAGCGGCCATGGCCCACGGGCCCAGCCGCTCCACGGCATGTGGGATCTTCCCGGACCAGGGCACGAACCCGCATCCCCTGCATCGGCAGGTGGGCTCTCAACCACTGCGCCACCAGGGAAGCCCTGTGCTCCATTTCTTGAACTCAAGCTTTAATTGTAAACGTGAAAGAGTGTGCAGAATTGATCATAAGCAGAATTTAATGTGACACATAGAAGACGTTTCCTGGAGTTCCTTCAGGGACATACCATAGTGCTTCTCAAACTTCTCAACCCTTTCAGAATAACCTCGAGGAGCCTAACCCTTAGAATCACTCACAGAAGGGCATGAGGTTTATGGATATGGATACGGATGGTCCCTTTGGCACTATATGTAATGACATAAAAGTTCCTATATACCAGTCGTTAGGGAAAAGGATAATAAATTATGGTTTAAAATAAAGCATTTTTTTTTTTTTTTTTTTTTTTT
>NC_041223.1:53469544-53523944 GCF_002837175.3 Physeter macrocephalus | reverse complement strand
TTTTTTTTTTTTTTTTTTAATTTTTTTTTTGTGGTATGCGGGCCTCCCTCTGCTGCGGCCTCTCCCGTTCCGGAGCACAGGCTCCGGACGCACAGGCCCAGGGGCCATGGCTCACGGGCCCAGCCGCTCCGCGGCATATGGGATCCTCCCGGACCGGGGCGCGAACCCGGTTCCCCTGCATCGGCAGGCGGACGCGCAACCACTGCGCCACCAGGGAAGCCCTAAAATAAGGCATTTTTTAAAAAGCAGATGGGTAAAGGTTTTTCAAACAAGCTATTGGACTAACCATCTTGTAGCTTCACTGGCCACAGCAGGCATCTCTCCAGTCAGGAATCTTGAGTTTTCATCTACAATCAATACTTACTGCACTGGAAACTGCAGTCCACACATGAAACTTTCCCTAGACTACCAAGGTATGCAGCAAGTGGCTGGTTTAGGCAGCCAGAGTCAAGGGTGGGGTATTTTTAATTAATCCATCATAAAAAAATGCTCATACAGTTGTAAGAAAATTCAACTTTTTTTCTGGGTATTATGGCTTTTTCTAAAATGTATTGCTGGAGTACTCATGATAGTCAAAAAGTGGAAACAACCCAAATGTCCATCAACTGATGAATGATAAACAAAATGTGATATATTCACACCATTAAATATTATTTGGCCATAAAAAGGAATGAAGAACTGATACATGCTTCAGCAAGGATGAACTTTAAAAACATTATGCTAAGTAAAAGAAGCCAGATATAAAAGGCCACATAGTCTATGATTCCATTTATATGAAATGTCCAGAATAGGCAAATCCATAGAGACAGAAAGCAGATCAGTGGTTGCCAGGAGCTAGAGGGCGGGGGATGGGGAGTGACTGCTTAACTGGGTACAAGATTTCTTTGTGGGGTGATGAAAATGTTCTAAAATTTATCATAGTAATGGTTGTACAACTCTCCGAATATACTAAAAACCACTGACTTGAACAATTTAAACTGGTGAATTGTATAGTATGTGAATTATATCTCAATAGAGCTGTTTGGAAAAAAATTCCAAATAAATAAATAAATGAATGTATCCCTCAATGTTCCATGATGTGGCATGCAGATCAGTCCTCATTATAATGTAATATTAACTTGCATATTGAAATCCTGGTGAAAATCTTAATCTCATCACTTTACTAAATCTCTAAAACCTATCAATTCCCAATTTATTTAGATCTGGGGTAGCATCTAATAGAGGAGAATTAAAACAAACCAGTAACAATCCAGAGTCCCAGGCTGATACCCCATGGTGTACTGGCTAATGATGATGAACTCTGAAATGTGGGCTCTGTTGAACAGACATGCAGAAGCTGAAATGCCTATCTGGTCCCTCATAGAGCACGTGTGCATGTGTATGTGTGTGTGTGAGTGCTGAGTAGCTGCGTTGGAGAGCTTGGGAAAACGTTCTTCTAAGAGTTTAAGGTGTGATCTGCCCGTCTGTGGAGAGGCTCTGTTGACCAGGCATTCTGGGCCAGACACCTCATCTCCCAAACTCCCCTCTCTCCTCAGTCTTAACTGTTTTGTGTACCTGTCTTGTCTCCCATCTGGACTCCAGGCTACTAGAGGGGACCACTGTGTCCAGTTCCATTTTGTCTCTCTTCAGAACTTAGCAAAGTTCAATACAATCAGCAGGTGATTAAGAAATAAAGCAAATTCATAAAATAGGTAGGTTAGGGGTCACAGGCATGTTATAAAATAATTGGTCTCTTTACAAAAAGATTCATTGAACAAGCTCCCCTAATAGATACAAAAGATGGATCAGATTTAGGAAAAGTCCTGCTAAGCCTCACCTTCTCCAGGAATCTAGGTAAGGTGTGCGCTATGTGAAATGTGGTAGGCTTTCACTAACAGTCCTTGCTATCAACAAGTTCCTGCTTTCCCTGTGAGACCTCACCTCGGGAATCAGCCGCCGCCTCTTCACGCTTGGGACGGAGTCCGGCGGGCCCTCGCCGCCCGGCTGCTTTCTCTTGCTGGAGTCCTGGAGGCCAGTGAAGACGCTGTCCAGAGCGTGCTTCTCGGAGGACCTGGAATTCACTGAGCAGTCCAGGGCAGCATCTTCGGCCTCTGTCTCCACTTTCACAGTGTTATTTTTTAGAACTGTGGCAGAGAAGAAATAGGGCTCAGTGGGGAGACCACCTGGCGGCGCTGGGATTAGCAGGGTCCCCAGGGCGGCAGGTTGTATGCGGCCGCCCTTTGATACCATCACTCAGATGACAATATCTGAGTAACAGATCACAATAAAACTGGCTTTCCAATCAAGCAATCTGTATCTCACCACACTAGTGCTATACAATGATACCATGTTCCAAGCACATTTTATTCATAACAGGTTTTAAAGTCTTTTCTCAGGGGAGGGAGAGGAGATGGAAGGAGAGAAACTACTCTTTTAAATGATGCTTTTAAAAAAGTAACTCTGGAAAGATACATAAAATACCACAGGTGTGAGTGGAGAAGGATGGGAATCAGGGGTGAGAGGAGACTTTTCTTGATTTTTCTTCATGTATCTTTTAATATTTTTGAACCATGTAAACATATCTAAAAAAAGTATTCAGTTAAAATATTTTTTTAAAAAGAGGCTTTTCTTTTTTTTACCTTCTTCTACATCTTCACTGAATTCAGTTGCATTCATCTTCTATTCCACTAAATGAAAAGACAAAGTCTTGATTTATTGTTCATTTTTAAAAATTTTACCCACCCATAAGAAATTCCCTTACCCTCCCAACCCTGGCTCCCGGTAATAGAAGGTTAAGCCAATGCGACTCTGCAATATCCAGGCCTCCTGTATGCCTGCTGGGAGTGCTCCGCCAAGACTTCATGTGGGCAGAATGCATCTTAAAGCATCAACTGAGAACCACTTACAGAACAAAAGGAACATATTTAAGAAAATCAAGTCTTACAAAAGACCTCAGTTTGGATGATCTGTTAGTCCCTGCCTTAAACATTCTAGCCACAAAATGAAAAGGCTGACAAAGGTCCACAGGAGGCTGTGGACCCTGTGGACCCGGTGAACCCGAGCTAAGTTCTTAGGTGGTCCAAAAAGACCTGTGCTGTCCATGATGGTAGCCGCTAGTCACACATGGCTCCCAAGCACTTGGAATGTGGCCAGTGCAAATGGAGACATGCTGTAAGTTTAAGATACATGCTGGATTTCAAAGACTCAGCATAGTAAAAAGAATGTGAACTATGTCATTAATAATAAATTGATTACATGTTAAAATGATAATATTTCAGATCTATTGAGCTAAATAAAATATTAAAATTAATTTCACCTTTTTTTTAATGTGGCTGCTAGAAAATTTAAAATTACATATGTGGCTTGCATTATATTTTTATTGGATGGTGCTGGTCTCGCCCTTCCTTCAGAAGCAATGAAGAGAAAGAGGCACTGTGGGTTCTTAAAGCTCCTGAGCCATACGATCTGGTCCAAACCACTCTTTTTATTGATGAGGGAACATGGCAGGAGGCAGTGGCGGTGCCCTGTATGGGCTGCAGGGTCTGGGCCTGCAGACCCTGAGCCAGCCCCCGACTCTCGCTGCCCCAGCCGAAATGCAGTGGACACCATGGTTAAAAGCACCATTACGTCTTGGAGATTCCCCAGATTACATAACAGCATGTCCGTAACTAGGATAAAGTATAAATGAGGCAGTAACATGGCAGAAGAACACACATGACAGCCTCTAGTGTTGGCATTGAGGAGCTGTGGTTCCCACAGCTGGCGAAGCTGCCCGCAAACCCTGAGTGCCCATTCCGGTTACGGGTCAGAGGGGGCAGGCTCTGGGGTATCTTTATGAAATTTCTATAAGGAGGAGGGATGTCATCCACAAAGTTCAGTAAACCATTCAAGGAGCAGCTGTGGAATGGTGTGTGGTCCCATTTTAGACGGATGGATGGGGAGAGAGCAAGACTATGTCTAGGTGATCTGTGCATAGGATAATAACTTCAAAACTCACTAATAGGAGGGAGGGAGATGCAAGACATATGGGGATATATGTATATGTATAACTGATTCACTTTGTTATAAAGCAGAAACTAACACACCATTGTAAAGCAATTATACTCCAATAAAGATGTTAAAAAAAAACTAATACAGCAACACTCATATAGTGCTACGTATGGCACTATTCTCAGTCGTCACAGTTACTTCATGACAGGCACAATTGTTTTCATCCCCGTATTACTAATTTTCAAAGGAATGAATAAGAAATTTTAAGATTTATTTGAAACTGAAATTAATTCCTACTTACTAAACTATCTCCTGTCTGAAAAACATAACATGCAGGTGAGACTGAGTGAAAATAAACAGTGAGTCAACTTCAAGGGGCCAAGAACTATCTTACCAGAGGTGAATTTCAGCAAAGACAATTTCCATTGTATTTCAAGGAAAGAAATCTCACGTTTGGGTGTCTCTGAGGGGAGGGAGTCCCAGGCAGGTTAGGTGAGCACCAGTACTCTTTTCAGACAGCAAGGCTGGCCAACGCTGGGAAGAAACTCAGGCCTGATTCGCAGCCCAGACAGGGGGCTTCTCAAGGAGACGCAGGTGAGCCTCCCGCCGGGTGAAGGCCGGGGCTGCCATCTGCCTCGGGAGGCCCTGCCGCCCCGTCGCATAAGCCGTCTCCTCAAGTGAGAGGCTGCAGAACAGCTGAGGAGGAATGAGTACAGGGTTGCTGGAGAGGGTATGGTGTACTGAACAAATTACATTCCTAAGAGAAAAGGTGGGAAAGGGAGGAGGCGGCACGTGGTTAATTTGGAGGGGAAAAAAGGGTCACGGTGAAAAGCCACAAAGCCTCTGGCTAAGTGGAAAGCATGAAAACGACGAGCGAATCCTAGAGGAAAAGAAAACAGGAGTCGATGAGAAAACCCAGCACAGAACCACGGGCACTGAGCAAGGAGGGTCGGCTTGTCTAACACTCCATTTCCGGGAGCGCAGCGCGGGAAGGCGACTCGGTGCGCCGAAGCGTTTTGGCCGAACCACCACCAAGTGACCCTAGCACAGGCAATTTAGCACCTGAATTCTGAGCTCGCCCCGATTCTCGCGTCAGAAAACGATGAGCGAAGGGCGCACACCCGAGCCACCTGCGGGTGGGAGGAGAGCCGGAGGGGGCTGGGCAGCCTCACGGAAGGGGCGGCGGCTTCCTGGGCGTCCAGAGTACATCTACCTTGGAAAACATTTCCGTGTCCATTTATAGACCAGCGACAGATGCTAGATTGGACAGAAGGAACCCAGAACGCAGTGTGGTGCGCCCCTTCCCTCCTAGCCGGCGAACAAGCCACACTCATTGGGCAGCCGGGCAGTTTCCCGTTTGCAAGGCCTGGAAAGCCAGGTGCCTGCGGCTCGTGTGGGGCGGAGCGAGGTGACGGTCCCCGTTAACACCCACGGCCTGCGCACTTGGGGCCCGGCGCTGCCTGCCCACTTCGTGTGCGCCTCGATCTTACCCTGAGCTATTTCAATCCCAACTGAATAAAAAAACTGAGGGCGTACACCTTAAATATTTACAATTTTTATTTGTCAATTATACCTCAGTGAAGCTGGAAAATTATTTTTATATCATTTTGATTACAGAAATAAGATGTTTGACTATTGGAAGGGGGAGGAAGGGAACAGAGGGCAGGTGCCTGACCAGTATAACACAGCTGTTTGGTGGCAGAACTAGGATTCAAACCAAATCTGTGTGTATCTCCTGTCAGCCACCAGGAGAGGGAATAACAGAATCCTCATTCTTCTGTTAAGGTTCTTCTCATGAACACAGAGGCCAGTTTCCAGCCTTGGATCTCTCTGACCACTAGCAGCTGGAAATCTCCTTTCATCTCCGTGTCACTAGCAGGAAAATGAGGCTACTCTGTGCTTATATAGAGTCCACTTCACAATACAGAAGTTTCTACAAGAGGGATGGGATGTGTGGGTCACTTGCCGGCATCCCGAGCTGATGTAGACACAGCACATCAACACCGTCCCAGCTGGGTAGAAAGGGTATCACACGTTGCTACCTCCGTTTCCTGGTCATCTGCCCAGATGAAGGTCACAAGTTTGTTCATCCTGGGTGGACACTAAACACCCGGATGCCAAGCATGCCGCAGAAATTCCTTTCGCTTACACAACTATAGGTTATGTAGGCGCTACCAACTCTGCAGCACCCGCCCGCTGGGCTGCTAGGATTACAATCTCCTTTGCCTGCAGGACTTCGTAGAATTTCTCATTTTAACATTCTCTCCTTCTCAAAACCCTCTTATTCCTCTCACCACGAATCTCGAATTGTGAGACAGTCTAACTATGCATCCACATGTCCCTGAAAATCAGCTTTTCCCCAAAGGGTGCCTGTTCCATATCCCTGACCAATCCCAAGGGAAGATTTAAACTAGTGAAAGGGACGCGTGTCAAGGAGACACATGTAGCTTGCCGCTGCCTCTAGTTAAAACACACAGCTTCTAAGACATGGGTGACCTATGGGAGGGTAACTCTCAAACAGGACCAATCTCCAGTGGTTAATCCAATAAGTGAAAATGCTTTCTGTTTGTTTTGAACCGAAGTAGCCTAGGAAGCCTCAGGCAAAGTGACTGTCAGCGGTAAAGAAAGGTTTTAAATATCGCAGAGCTCGTAGGAGCATATATCATTTTATTATAATACCTAATAGTCTCTATCTTTCTTCACAGGGCGAGATGACAGTGTTCAATTTTCCATGCAGGGCACATGGGTGAGGGGGAAGCAGCTATCAGAAAACCTTCAGTTTTTACCAAAAGTGCAAAAGGAATGGTAATCCCAAATGTTTAAGATGCTTTAGACACTCAAACATCAAATTACAAGGATAAGTTGCTTAAATTGGCTACATAAATGCAGGAACTGGCAGGGCCACCTCGGGGCCTCCTGCTGCAGCAGTGGCTGGATCTGCCTCCTGCATTTCATTGCGTCTGGCCCACAGCAGGAAGCAAGGGCGAAGCAAGACAAGGGGCCCGCAGAGCAGTGAGAACCAGTCACCGGTGCTTCGAAAGAACCAGTTCTAAGAGATGCCACAAAGAAGTGGAAAAGCTGAAGACTGACAAATTATGGATCAACTTAGAGAGTTCATTTTAAGAAGGGAAGATGCTTAAAGTCTCCTTTTCTTTTGACTAGATGGGCATGCATCTGACAATTCCAAGGGTATAAAAGGATATTTGGTTAAAAAGCCCACTGTCCCCCAGTCACTGGGTTACACTCTTGGAGGCAAGCTCGTCGGTTTTCCTGAGTCCTTCCGCAGACACTCTGCCAGAGGTCCTCAAAGTGTGACATGAATGCAGTGTGCTGCCTGCACAGGCTGCATGTCTCTCCCCAACTCCAGCACTAGTGGAGTCAAGTTGGTAGCTTGAAATTGGCACACCATGGAAAGTGACACTTTTACAAACCAGTCCTGTTCCGGGCTTTGTTTTTTTCTTTCTTTTTGGAGACCCAGTTTACCAGTACAGCCAAGGCCCTTTCAGGGGGTCCATGAGATCAAAACTATTTTCATAATAAAACTGAGATGCTGTTGCCTCCTTCTTTTCACAGGTGTGCAGGAGAGTTTTCCAGAGGCTACATGATACTTATTTCGCAAAAATTGAATACAGAGGCAGATATGAAAATTCAGCTGTCTTCTACTAAGTCAGCGATTAGAGATATTTGCAAAAATGTAAACAATACCATTTTTTCACTTATTTTCTTGGTAAAAATTTTTTCATAAAAATATTATTGACATTAACTTGTAATATATTTATTTTGGTTATTTTTCAATGAATTGGTAAATAAATATTTAAACTTCTTTTCTTTTTCTGTTTTAGTTTCTACCACGGTAAATACTGACAGGAACCCATACAAACAAAAGCTATTTGGGGTCCTCAATACTTTTTAAGGGTAGAAAGGGATCTTGAGACTAAAAGGTTTAAGATCCTTGCTCCTTGCTTCTTTTGCTTAATGTATCATGGAAATTTCAGTATCACTTCTTTTTTGGTGTAAGTTCCCCCAGAAGTAGATTTTGAGACAAGGATTTGGAGTGAGTAGTCCCTTTGGGAGGAGACAGAGGAGGGCTGAAAACCAGTACGGGGGCCTGTTAATGGGGCTTCCGATGGGAGAGTCCCTGGCTGAGGTCAGCCCTGAGGGTGCTAATGGAGGTGTCCAACAGGGGTGTGGCGGGAACAGAGGGCCACCCCAGCTCGCCTGGGCAACCCCTGGAAGGCAGAAACCCTGCCGTGCCATTCCCTTGCAACTCCTTGCCACACTACCCAGTGCTTTGCACACTTGACGGAGACTCAATGCAAACAACAGCCTACACTGTGGAAGATGCTGTGCTAAGAGCTCTACTAAGTGTAATTAACCTAACAATCCTAGGAGGTGGAAACTCTTCTTCCTCTCATTTTACAAGAGAGGAAACCGAGGCAGAGTTTTAGAGCCAAACGGGACCTCAGAAATAATCTCGTTGTATAGGTGTGAGACCCGAGGCTCAGAGAGGTCAGTAACATGCTCGAGACCATACACTGGGAGTGGCCCCCGGTCTCCCTGCCCTGTGCTTTGGTGGCTACACTCCCCACTCTGTGACGGGGAGCTGTTGGTGCCGGTGGGGTGACTGTCCTCTGTGCAGAGGGGATCGATCGACTGTATAGCTTATTTACAGGGATTGAAACCAACACAGGGTAGAGATGGGAGGACCTGGAGGATGAAGACAGAACTCTGGGAATTTCTGTTGGAGGGGAGGATGGGTAAACACTAGAAGATAACAGGAAGGAAAGAGCAGTCAGAACCTCAAGGTTAGAAGATATTACATTAAGGTTTCTATAACAACTGTACCTCACATCTAATAAACACAGGCCGCATGCCACAGCTGTGCAGAAGACCACCAGTGCTTACAATTTTGTGATCTGGATACAAATAATATTAAATTCTGACATATATCTACAAGATTTTTTTCTTTTGGGGTAAGAAATAACATTAAAGCAAATTCTAGGGGAAAATATTTGCTCTGGAAATAATGCTGTCAAGGTGTAAATGGGCATATCTTGATCTTCTTCATCACTTTCAGCTTATAAAGACCTATAGCCAAATCTTTCTGTCACTTAGAGCCTCATACACTTGAAAATTATGATACGAAATGAGCAAAGGCCAGAAGGGCAAAGAACCTGGGCCAGGGGGTCTTTTACTTCGAATTGATCTTAGGTTAAACACAGGCAGGAACTCTAGGGTCAGGCTGAGGGTGGAAATCCTGGTGCAGAGTAAGCCCTCTGTAACCAACCATCAGTCACTATTAATTACTGATATATTTCACAAAAACCTGCAGAGAAAATGGAAGGGACAAGAAACTCAATGTGACCTGGATTGAGATCACCTTTGATCACTATTGTTATTTCCAATATACAAAGTTAGAAAGTCAACTTCTACACATTTTTCTCAACACACGACTTCAAAACCTCTATTGACAGAAAGAGCCGAACATTAAATTACGTGTAAAGATTCAAAATCAATTGTTCATTACAGGGCCACCCAGTCAATAACAATGTACTTCAAAGTTCACAGGGGATATCTTGACGATGTAATTGAAAAATGCCATAAAGCAGAGGGAAGAAAACATGCCAAGATGTTAATTACCTCCAATTAGGATGATTATGGATGATTTTTCTTCTTTAGTTTCCTCTACTTTTCAAATATTCTACAGTGAGCATGCAATTTTTTGAAAATGAGACTTTTTTAAAATGAAAAAATAAGAAGTTTAGCAATCTTTACTGCTAGCCAGGTCATACTCTAAGTTATACCCATAAATAGCAACAAGCTAAGAATGTAAAATCAAATCATTTAAGTATTTAAAATACTGATGCTGGGACTTCCCTGGTGGTCCAGTGGTTAAGAATCTGCCTTCCAATGCAGGGGACTCGGGTTCGAGGGTCGGGGGAACTAAGATCCCACATGCCGCGTGGCAACTAAGCCCGCGCGCCACAACCAGAGAGCCCGCGCGGGGTGACAAAGAGCCTGTGTGCTGCAACAAAAGATCTTGCATGTTGCAGCGAAGATCCCGCGTGCTGCAACAAAAGATCTTGCATGTTGCAGCGAAGATCCCGCGTGCTGCAACTAAGACCCGACGCAGCCGAATAAATAAAATAAATTAGAAAAAGAAAAGAAAAATAGACTGACTTTCCAGGAGCTTCTTGGGATCTCCAGGGAATCAGACTAGGAAGATATTTTAAAATACTGATGCTCTAAGAAACAATATATAACTGACAAACTAGTGCAGACCTTTCATTTCATAACTGTCTCTGAATTATTGCCTCTGAAGGTGTAAAAAGCTCCTCAGTATGGGGTGACGGGGAGATCAGAAAAAATTCTCAGTTCACAAGCCAAGGTGTGAACAAAAAGGTGAAAAGATCAGCTTTGAACACTAAGGAAATGCCATTTCCTGGTGGGTGTATTATAGGCCCCATCAGTGCATTGCCTGATACTTGGAGTGTTTTTCAAAATAAGTCAAATTTCATGGGAGGAAAAAAAAAAACAAACCAAACCAGGACCAAGTCTCCTGGATTAGGGATCCAAGCTGAGCGCTAAAGCCAGGTCATTTAGAGAGTCTGTGGCTAGCTGGAGAAAACAAATGGGCTGGAGAGCAGCTTAGCAATTCTCTAGGCTGGACTTGCTGAGTTCCTGCATTCTGGATGATGGACGGTGCTTTCTTTGGGGTTCTCTCATATCTGTGTCTGAGCACCCTGGGAGACTTCTGACCTGTACCTGGAGCCCTCCTTCCCTGATTTCGCAAAACCGGACAAAACTGGGCAAATCAGGGGCCTGCTCTAGGGGCCCTGGCTCCAGGGTGAAGCAGCAGGATGCAGTGGGGAGAGGAGAGGGGAGGTCTGGGGAGCTGAGGAGTGGCTGGGCCACAGAAAAAGGAAGGAGTGTCCTGAGGTCACCAGCTCAAAGTGCGTAATAAGGAGTCACGCGAGAATCTGACTGGGGGGTTGGGAGAGGATGTCTTTGTTAGGAGCTGGAGGCTAGACCACGGTAAGGCAAGCAGGGGGCACCTGGCATGGCAAACCCTTGGCAAACCCCTCTGCCCGCACAGGATCATTGGGCTCTTCCCTAAGCGCCCCACAGATTTCCAAAGAAAAATGTCCTCTAGCGGCGCCACAGGGGGCTGGGAGTGACCTGGGGTGCCTCTGCACTGAGTTCGTTTTAGGAGAATCTAGCCCAGGCTAATCAGAGGCGCTGGAGGCTTACGGCTGCCTGAGTCTCACAGGACAAGTAGCAGGCCCAGAAATGGGAAGTACTTGGGCTTCCTGAAACCTCAACATTCAAATCCCAGGCAGCTGACTCAGGATTCTGCCCTACCACATCGGAAACGTCCACGGGACTTAGGACTCCCCAGCACGATGAGGTCAGGTCCAAAGACCTGGCCCAGGCCGCCTTGGGGCAAATCCTTCCGACCTCCACTCCTGTTCCCGGATGTAAAGTGAGGCGAACTTGTACCACCTGAGGGTCTCCTTGAGAACGTGAGCCCCAGAGCCCCAGAACAGGAATGATTGGAGCCTGAGACGCCCGGGATGGTGGCTGTGCAGCCCTGCCACATACAAAAGGTAAAGCACGCAGAACAGGCCCAGACCATTTTAAAGGTGTTATTTATAAAATACATGCAAGGATTTAAACAGTTTAACTAAGACCTAACTAAACCTTACTTCATCTTGCCAAGCCATGTGATCTGACTTCATGAAGCCTCCCCACTGCAGGTTAAACTGATTTTTAAAAATTAAACATAGAAAAGGAGGACAGCAGCTGACATTCACGCAGAGCTACCTCTGAGGTCTAAGTGTTTTACACGTTCACCGGTGCAGTCCTCACAACAGTCCTTCTAGTTTGCAGACAGAGAAGCAGGGGGGCGGTGGGCTGCGCCTCACTTGGGGTAGGTGCTGCGGAGAGCAAGAGGGAAAGAGGCGGGTGGACTCGGGGTGGTGGCCTCATTCCAGCCTTCCAAGAAGAGCTGGGACCGAAAGGGGTTGGACCATGCCCGCTATGCCTTCTCCCTTCCCTGCGGAGCACACATTTGTAGGCTGGGCTCAGATGGAGGAGCAAGTCAACGGTCCAGGTGGGCCTTCGATCACGAAGGTACAGCTGATGTGGATGAAAATGGAATGCCCTACTAAACTTTAGGGGCAGAAAGACCTGTGTTCTATCTAATCCTGGCTTCACCTACGTTTAGCTTCTAATCCCGGGCAAGTGGCTTACCCAGCCAAGCCTTGGTGCTTTCTTCTGTAAAAGGAGCTGCACACACTACCTTTCCTTCTAGAGACTCTGTGAAAACTACAAAGGAGAAAGTGCTTGGCACACAGCACTCAGTAAACGTTACTTATTATAAAGCTTTTTTTTTTTTTAAAGATGTTTAAAGTGCATCTTAACAGTGAACATTTTTTAAAACTAAAATGGTTTAAAACTTTTAAAAAGTTTTGTAACTTTTTTTCAAATGAAAGAAAAAAGAAACATTAAACTGGAAGGGGTGAAATCAAAATGCTCTCCCTAAGGACGGGAAGAATGTTCCCATGCCATCCACTCTTGCTGGGCTCCGTCTCTGGGTATGCAGGAACGGCTGGAAACCTTGGGGATCTCAGAACCCGGCCCTCTTGGCCGTGGCATCCAGCCCATGGGACTTGCAGGACATGTTTGCAATTTGTTTTTATTTTTAGACACATCTTCAAGTAAAGTTTCAAAAATACCAGTCCTCACAAAACCAAGGCAATGTTCCCCTGAGTTTCCTAAAGCTGTAATTGTCGCTGCTTTCCTTATTCAGTCAGAGAACAGCCTTATCTTTCAGCGCCAACCGCACAGCCCTGCCTGCCAGCGATGTGGCGTCTCACCCTTCGGAGACTGCGTTTTCTGAATGTGACTAAATGTGATGTCTTCCTCAGCTAAGGGCTTCTACTTATTAAGCCCTCCCTGGCCTCACGAAGGACTGGCTACCTCCTTCGACATCAATGGTAGGAGGAGTCAGACTCTGCTTTTAACTTTAACCATGGAACCCAGAAGCTGGGGTCAAGGAGAAAAGGAGGGCCAGCATATCCCAGCAGCCTCCCATGTGACTGATTGGACAATGGTGACTAATTTTCCTAGGAGGTATAAGCAGTTTCCTCTGTACTTCCCACTTTTACAAATATGTTGTCTTGTGACCACATGAGCTAACTGGGGTTGGGGCACAGTCGGGTGTAAGCTACCCGCCTCCACATCCCCAGCCTCCCCACTTCAATTTACTAGCTCCATGCTCAAACCAACAGCCCCTGGCAAACAAGAAAAGACCAACATGTGATTTATTCAACTGAGCATTCAATGCCTTTACAGATACTGTGTTTCACTGGGCAGTGACAACTGATAACTGAAAATCAGACAAGAGGAGACGAGAGGTGGCCGTTAGTAGAGAACAAAAACCTAAAAGTGCTGATTTTAAATACCGTCAGCCTTCCAAATCTGTGGGTTCGAAATCCGAGGATATGAAGGACTCCCTGTAAGGGACTTGAGCATCTGTGGATTTTGGTATCTGAAGGGGGTCCTGGATCCAATCCCCCACAAATATTGAGGGATGGCTGTACATGTGTTTCAAGTTAAATTAAAAAGAGGAAGGGCATGTTACCAGGTGAGCTGCTGAGAAAAACTCAGCTCTAAAACAATAGTTTGTAAAAAGTCTGATCATTCAGGGACTAACATGCCAGGCATTAATGCCACTCCAAATGAAATCGCACCTCTCCTGTTTGACACACTGAAGGCTTGATGCCAGTGTGGAGAGCCCTTAGCTTGGCATGTGCGGGTCATGTGTGGCAGCTCGTTCCAGAAACTACAAGAGCCTGGGCTGAAATAATAATGTTGCAAGAGATACTGGAACATCAGACGGGGGAGAAGAGCCATTGTCCAATGTGAAGTGGGAAAGAAACATCAAGAGCAAGGTGATACAAAGCACATAATACCCCTTTTTGGATCATGTTTTGTGTGTGTGTGTGTGTGTGTGTGTGTGACTTCAATTTCTATTTTTTAAAAATTACCATACAGTAAAATTTACTTTCTGGAGGGAGGGGGTGTACAGTTCTATGAGAGGTAACACAGGTATATATCCCTGCAGCCACCATCAAGAGGATACAGAAAAGTTCCATCACCCCAAAGACTGACTGTACAAATAATTCCCCCAAACTTGCTTAAGCCAATAATAGGTACAATGAATAACAGGAGAGGTACCATAATCTGTCATCAAAATTAAGTGCCAGGGGCTTCCCTGGTGGCACAGTGGTTGAGAGTCCGCCTGCCGATGCAGGAGACACAGGTTCGTGCCCCGGTCCGGGAAGATCCCACATGCCGCCGAGCGGCTGGGCCCGTGAGCCATGGCCACTGAGCCTGCGTGTCCGGAGCCTGTGCTCCGCAACGGGAGAGGCCACAACAGTGAGAGGCCTACGTACCGCAAAAAAAAAAAAAAAAAAAATTAAGTGCCAGGAAAAACAAAAACATTACACCCCAACCTCCCCCATACACTAACACCAAATTATTTTTGCTGGTTGGCTAGCAACCTTCATGGGTGTCTACGTTATAAAATTTGAGGTCTTTAAAAGACAGATCCCCCAGGTTTTCACCATGGTGTCAATACAATTCATAAAAGCATGTGGTTTCTTTCCCTGTTGCTTCAAGGGCTTTCTAAACAGCTCTCCTGCTGGACTGTCCCACCTGTGGCAGGTGGGACAGTCCAGCAGATTAAATTTTCACCTACTCAAACTTCTGTCAGAGATGATTCCAGTTTTTTTCTTCCTAATTATTAGACATTCTACTCCTCTTTGCTCATCTATGAGATGCTTAGGAGCCCAGAAGTTTGGGAGAGGGTAAAGAAAATGTGTCCATGTGGTACCTTTAACAGATTATTGGGATGCTGGCCGTCTTGTCTACTAGGTAGTAAGTGGTCTCTACTATTACTAGTGCTTTGTACGTGGTGGGGGAAGGCAAGAACATAACACTTTTCTGTTAAATCGCTTCAACAAGGACATGGCCTCTACGGTAAAACCCACGTTCAGTGGTGGAGTGTTTATGTGACAGATTTTAAAGGCTCTGGTTTTTCCATGAATTTCATTTCAAGGGCCATGCACACGCCAGCTAGCCCACTAGCAGGAACAGGATGCACTGGCCCCACTTTCTTCTGGAATCCAAGGAGCTCTCCGTTCATTCAGCAAAAATTTATTGAGCACCTACTAAGTTATCAGACACTGATGGCTAGGGATGTAAAACAATAAAGATACAAAATCTCAGCAAATCTCAGTACTGAGGGTGAAGGAAGCTGACAGGGTCCTGTACGGCGACATGAAACTGGAAATTAGGAATGGATGGTTAAAAAACAAACAACAACAAAATCCCCAGAAAAACTGAGGGGGGGGGCGGGTTTGGGAGTGTGGATAACAAAAGAATCTCCTTCGTCTCTGTTCCTCTGGGCCCTTCCCGAGCCAGCCGCAGCCGGAGAACTCACTTCCTAGCCTCCGTTTCCCGAAGCCGCAGCTTTCGGGCACTCGACGCGTTGCCCCGAGGCACAGGGTACAGTTAAAAAGTTACAAAAATTACTTTAAGAAGGTGAAGTTGACACCGAAGTGCTTAGCCTGTTCCGCACATCCTTGCCTGGTTGGCATTTGCGTGTAAAATTCTTCCGGACGGGCCACCTGAGTACTCAAAAGTCCTTTACCTCTGCAAAAAACACCTTGGAAAAAAAACTGTGTCGGCACGCAGGCCCTCACGCGCGTTGCAGCACAACTCACCGGCGCGGCGAGGACCAAGTCTGCGTGGGAACTCACGTATACGAGAAAGAGGGGGCGGTCACGAGGGGCGGCGGGCGCCTCGGCTCCGGCTCGGCGGCCGACCGGGAAGGCCTCGCGCCTGCCGGGCGCCCGCCTCTAGCTCCCGGGCAGCGCGAACCGCGAACCGCGCCGTGGATGGCCCGGGAGGGAGCGCTGCGCCCCCTGGCGGCGGGGCCCGTCCCTGTCCGCTCCCGGCCGCCGCCGCCGCCGCCGCCGCCGCCGCCGGGCGGGCCTGCCTCGCTCCATTTGCTGACTCCGGCGGCAGCGTCCCTCCGAGCGGCAGCTTCTCGGGCCTCCCGCTCCCCGCTCGGCATCTCCCTCCAGTCCCCGCCCCCTGCTCCTGCTCTGACACCCCCTTCTGCACGCCGAGCCGTCCCCAGCCTCAGCCCGGCCGAACGCGAGCGCCGAGTCCACCGCGGGCTTCGTAGAGCCTTCCGGCGGCTCCGGCCGCTCCATCGCGGCGCCTGGCGGGGGTGCGGGGCCGGCGCGCGGCGCGAGTGGGGCGGCGGCGCGGACTGTTCCACTACGCGTCCCCCCCCCCGCTCCCGCGCGGCGCGCGTGCTCCCCGGAACGCCATGGAGCCGCCGCGTTCCGAGCGGGCACAAAGGAGCGCGCGGCACAATGGGCGCGGCGAGCCCGTGGGCACCGGGCGCCCACTCCGGCGGCTCGGCCCTCCGCGGGGGTGGGCGCTCCTCCCGGCGAGCGCGCTCCGGGCAGCCCCCCTGCGCGTCTCCTCCCTTGCTCCCGCCCCCACCCCAGCATGGATGTTGCAGCCACTCTCCCGTACGTCTGCTCCGGAGCCGCCGCCGCCGCCGCCACCGCGCGGCCGGCTTGAACCGCCCCGCACTTACCTGGGACACGAGTTCTGTACTTTGCAGAGCGGGCCCGCGCCGAGTTGGGGTGCCACGTGGGGGTTGGGGGGAGCGCGGGGCTGGGGAGTGGGGGCCAGGCCGGGGCGGCCCGGGGAGTTGCTGGGGGCAGCGGGCGGGCGCCGTGTATTTTCCCCTCTCTTTGTGTGTGTCCGTGCGCTGCGCTCTCGCGTGACGTGACGGGACTCCGTGTGTCATTTCCGCACAAGGACACAGGAGCCCCCGCTGCAGTGGAATCACAACCCCTCCGCCCCCACCCCCGGCCCGCCCCTCCCCCTCAGCGGGGCACACGCGGGACCGGCGGCGGCGCTCGGGCGTGAACGGCCGCGGCAGGGAGCTGGGGCGCGCACTCCGGGGACCCGGGCTGCCCGGCGCGCTCATCCGGTACCGCGCGGCTCCACGTGGGCCCGCGCCCGCTGCCCGGGGCGGGGAGCGGCGGCCGCGCACCCACGGTGAGCCGGGCCGGCGCTGGCTAACAATGTACCCTGCACACCGTGTGTTCTCTCCATCGCGAGTCATTTCTCTAAAACGTGGTTTCTTAGATACGAGGAGTTTGACCTGAAAAGCCTCTTTTTCTACTTTTTTTTCTCCGCGGATCGGCGACTGTACTGGGCGCCTCCCCTCGCGCCCGCGCCTCTCCAGCATTTTTGGTATCTCCGCCGTGGCCCTGGCCCCCCGGGCTAGTGTTCCCGCGCCGCGATCGGCACAAAGACATCGGGGCGCGGGGACCCGGTGGCCCCGCGGAGCCGGCATGGAGTCTGGCGGGCCGCGGGAGAGCGACCCCGGCGCTGGGAAACACGGGCTCTGGCCACTCCCCCAGCAGGGTGGCCGCCCTCTCTTGTAAAACTGAGAGCTAAAAATCTGCCTTCTACTTGTAACCCGAAGTTTTGAGGTTTGAGGCCGCAGACCCAGAGATTCAGAAGCGCGCTCGCTCGCAGACCCACATGCCACAGACAAACCCACGGGATATCTGCGCCAAGCTCTTAAAATAGAAAAACACGAGTCACCAACTCAGTAAAAGCTGATTCTTTCTACTCCTGACTCCCGGACTGGAGATTCCAGGTTGATAAACACGAAACCTACCCCTCGGGTATTTTCTCAAGTCTCACTGACTTGAAGGAGTGTGGGGTGTGAGGGTCAGGGAAGCCCAACCCAACAGTTAAGTCATGTTTATATTTAAGGCAAACAATGAGAATGTAAATTTTTAAAAAATCCTTTAACTTGCCGGTCGAAGAAAGTATAAAAAGAAAAATGCAAATTATCCCATCTGCTGCTCACAGCTGACTGGCTGCAAGGAAGGGCCATGTGGCCCAGCCCTGCGCGGTCAGTGAATTGGTAGAATAGATTTTAAAAGAAGGCATATGCTGGCTCCTTGCTGCCCAGGCGCGGGGAAGGTTTGAATTAACGTATAGTTTTGGATTACGTATCCTCTGCCAGACCGCTCCAACTGGGAATTTAGCAATTATGCAAGTTCTTCCCCTTCGGGTTTGAAATCAAGAGGCAAGAGGTTATCTAAGACCTTTGAGGAACTACGTGGAACGTTCTCGAACTGTATTTGGATAGCCGATTTTGAGCAGTACTAATTGCTATGCAAAATTAGCAAGCAGCCGGGAGAACCAAGCCCTGCATCCAGGGGGTGCTTTTATAAAAGAATCCATACGTGCTCAGTGTCATTCAAAACAGGATGATGAAAAGAATGGGGCCGAGATAGCAGCCCTTCAAATTCAAAAGACTTGGGTTGCCCTATCTACATTTAAAATAGAGCGGAGGGAGGAAGGGAGGAGGACCGCTTGGGGCAGAATGGTTAATTTATACATTCCCTGAAGACAGAATGGAGGCACTTCGATTTCTGCCGGGAACTTGACTTTTAACATTCGCACATTAAATAACACGTATGATATAGTACATCACTTGACTTAGTTAACAGATATAGCAGTTTTAGTCTCACCTTCAATTTAATGTGAGTTATAATTAGAATTTAAAAAGCATAAGTTGCATTTCATTAATTCAGTTTTCTAGGGTTTCCCAGTGGAAAAGTTAGGAAGAGTTAAGAGTAGCATTTAAGCTCGCTTTGCATTTTTAAACCACTTTATGGTTTAAAAATGTAAAATGACCTTGTTACATTTTTACAAAAGGGACTAGATGAAATGTGTGTTAAGGGATATATCTATAGCCAGTCATTCACAAAACAACTCAGGTATTGGAGGAGAAATTAAATAATAAAACAATAGATATAAAATAATTAGAAATTAACATTTCTTTGTTCACATTGTTCAAAACCAAAGTTTTTGTCAAATACAATAATTTTATTAATAAATAGCATCTAAGGCAAGCAGCGTGCTTAACTGAAACTGACTTTTCAAAACAATCTCAGGAAACTACAAAGTGACCTTGAGTATTATTCAAATTAATGTATCTTAATTTGCATAACTGGATCAGCATTGCTACTTAACAAAGTAAGCTGTTCCAAATAAGTTATTAACAGATAGAAATGGAAGTTATTGCTCTGTGGGAAAGGAAACTACCTACCTTCAAATGGTTTTGTATGTTTATATGAATTTCTATTTTTTTTTAATAAGGAGAAAGGGAAAACAAATGCATTGGAATTGTATTCCAGTTGTATCTTGGAGCCTTTAAAAAACAATAGTTTTGAAAGTGCTATTGGATAAACGTAATGCCTTATGAATAAACGTGGAGTAAGATGGGGAGAGGAATGAGGTTTAAAAAAACACAATGCCTGGGCTTCCCTGGTGGCTCAGTGGTTGAGAGTCCGCCTGCCGATGCAGGGAACACCGGTTCGTGCCTCGGTCCGGGAAGATCCCACATGCCGCGGAGCGGCTAGGCCTGTGAGCTATGGAGCTGAGCCTGCGCGTCCGGAGCCTGTGCTCCGCAACGGGAGAGGCCACAACAGTGAGAGGCCCGCGTACCGCAAAAAAAAAAACAAAAAAAACCCCCCAAAACCCCACAATGCTTGCCTGACACAATCTTAAAAAGTCAGTAGGAGTGACTGCTAATGGTTCATGAGGATCTGTATAACGACCTGAAAGAAATAACAACCTGAGATTTAGCAGTCTACTTGATTGGAAATTTCTTAATTCGCAATGCATTTTTCAAGATTTCAAATTAGAGTTGCTGCAATTGATCTAATGAATTCATTTCCAATTTTACCTGAGTAAAAGGCAGCAGGGGGTAAACTGGCTACTTGGCCATATAAAGGACTCACATAAAACACTAACTGTAAAAACTCAAAAGGAAAATTACACAGCATTTAATGAAGAGTGGGATATCTTTAATGTCAATGTATATAATTAAGAGTGGCAGACAGACAGACATCAGGTTTCAGGTATCTTTTAGCTGTTGTTCTAAAAGTTTTGACCATCACTAAAATGTATTTATAGTTGCCAAGACAGTATTTAGTAGGACTTTTTCCCCCCAGTCGTTAAGTCAGAACAATGTAAGAGTTCACTGTTACTTGTAGACATTTCCACTTTATTTCTTGCCTGCTGCATGTAAAGTTTTGCCAAGCCTTCAACTTCAAACAGAAGTAGCTGGCAGATCCAGATTCCGTGAATACTCACAACGGAGAAGAGGGAAAAAGAGGAGGGGCAGAGGAGCCTGTATTAACTTTATTAAATAGAACCTACTGAAAGACACCTGGCTGAGTAACTTGCAAAACTGACTTTTGTTTGGGAAGGTGGGCTCAGGGAGTTGAGTTTAACCCCTTGTGTGCTGGGAGGTGGCGGGGAAGCCCTACCTTTAGTGGAATCTGGAGCAGGTAATGACACACCGTGACCCAGTGTGGAAAAAAATGAGATTTTGAATGAAAAGCTGCAGAGACTTTATGCTGGGCAGTTTTCCTTATGAGTAGAAGAACTATTGAATAATTTACAGCACCTTGAGATTTTAAGCACCCAGCATAACCATTAGGATCTGATTTTAGTTGATTATCTGGCTTGCACAATGGGAGTCTGCAAAAAGAAATATTAGGGAGAGTGAAAACAGCTGCAATCCCACTCTCAATCTCAAGCCCTTGAGAAAACAAATGCCAGTCTGAACTATAGCTCATTCTGAGCCCAGAGTGCTAGCTGGAGGCGCTGCAGCCACCAGGGCCCCCGAGCCCAGAGGGCACTCAAGGGCCTGCAGTCAGGAGTTCCCACACTGATCACACAGCCGCAGCGACAGGCAGGAAGCAGGGAGCAAGGGGAGGCTGGTTTCCCAGCCAATCAGAGCCCACTAACAAAGAAAAAAAAAAGGATATAATACTGCTCTAGTAATTGGCTGGTTTTTAAGAAATTATTTCATGCTGTGGGTCAAAAGACTCTAAATGAGATGCTCTCCATACATACATATACATTTTTAAAGTCTTACTTGACTTGCCTGAAATCTTCTCTGTAAAATGAAATACATCGTAGAAATGAACTTGAGATCCAGTGATTCTACCTTTAGGAATCTATCCTAACTCAACCAAGGCTACATCTACAAGGATGTTCATTGCAGGATCATTCATAATAGAAAAAAATTGGAGAGAACTTGGAAAATAGTCAAATGGATGACACATGCTATGTTACACTATGTCAGCTTTATTTTTTATGGGTACAGAAAAGTGTCTATGACATATTATTGAGTAAAAAGAAAATTACAAATCTCTATATAGTGTAATCCCAAAAGAAAAACATGTATGTACCTATCTGGGTGTGACTAGAAAAGGTCTGGAAAACACAGGGGTAACAGTGGATACCCCTGAGGTATAGAATGGTGGAAAGGACTTACTTTTTCATGTTAAACCTATATGAAATGTTTGATTTCATTTTTTTCCCCCACAATGAGCATCTATTGCTTTTGTAGCCCTTTCCCCCTCCCACAGACCAAAAAAGAGTCGAGTTGTCACCTTGGCCTAAGGAACAAAAGTCACCCTGGAGTAGCTAAAAGTCATGCAACACTGGTGTGAGTGCCTGGATTGACACCTGTCACCTGACTCCCCTTCATCAATCTATTGTCATGACAGGAAAAAAAAAGAAGAGAAGAAATCTTAGTAATAATGCTCCAAAAGTAAATACAGTATTTGGCTACAGAATCCACTGCTCCCTTTCCCCAAGCTTCTAAAGTGTCAGCACGGTATTTTAGAGATGTAACCAAATATGTCTAAGGATTTCCCTATAATCACGGCACATTAGGGCCTGAGAAGTAATAGATGCCAATGGCCTGATTGTACCAATAAGGAAACTGAAGCAAAAAGGAAAGGTAGCTTGCCCAAGGCACACTGGCCTCTGGAACGATGTTTTGGGGTTCCTTTTTGTATGTCACACCTACCAAAGGCCAAATAGGTTTAAAAATAAATGAGTCCACCAAAGAGTAAAATATACAAGGTTAGTGTTTCACACAGTTGTATTCATTAAAGTAGCAGCTCGGGGAATTCCCTGGCAGTCCAGTGGTTAGGACTCCGCACTCCCACTGCAGGGGGCACGGGTTTGATCCTTGGTTGGGGAACTTAGATCCTGCATGCTGTGGTGCAGCCAAAAAATTTAATTAATTAATTAATTAATTAAAAATAGTAGCAGCTCAGCCTCCAGCCTCATTCTTCAGTCCTCGGCAGCTTAGCTGTCTTCCTCAAGAGGCCTCGTGGGTCCCAGTCTGGGGTGGAGGCCCCTGCTCTGCACCTCCATGGCACCTTGTTCTCTCCCTGTCATAGAGGCTGTTATGGACTGAATTGTGGCCCCTCAAATTTAGGTGTTGGACTCCTAACCCCCCGTGTAGCTCAGAATGTGACTGTATTTGGATATAGGGCCTTTAAAGAGGTGGTTAAGGTTAAATGAGGTTATGTGAGTGGCCCTCAATCCAGTGACTGGTGTCCTTATAAGAGGGATGTGCATACACAGAGAAAAGGCCATGTCAGGACACATAGGTGGCTGTCTGCAGGCCTGGAAGAGAGCCTCAGGAGACCCCTGCTGGCACTTTGATCTTAGACTTCCAGCCTCCAGAATTGTGAGAAAATTCATTTTTGTTGTTTAAGTCCCTCAGTCTGTGGTATTTTGTTACAGCAGCCTGAGCAGACTGACACAGAGACCCGGCTCATGTGAAGCTGTGATTGACTTTTTATCTGTCTCCCTAACTAGAATGTAAACTTTTGGAGGGCAAGACCATGTTCCAACACTGTCTCCAAGTGCCTGGCTCTGTGCCTGAGACATAGTCAATTCTCAACAAATAGTTGCCGAAAGAATAAGTGAATTGTTGTTAGATATCATATGTTCCATTTATCTTTCCCTCTCTATAGATGAAGAAACAAAGGGTCAAAGGCTTGGAGCAGGACAGCTCCTAGTCTATGTGAATGGCACCTCCTGGAATTGTCCCTGCACCACCTATTTGTTATAAGGGAATAGCCCAAAGGCAGGCAGCTAAGTCATGGCAGGATCTGGGCCACATGCCAGAACCCCCCCACCTCCCAATCTAGGGCTCCATCCACCCTTCTATACCAACTCTGGAATAATATCATACAGGTACAAAGTTCTTTCCATAGTTGTCTTAGTCTGCTCAGGCTGCTATAATAAAATACCATACACTGGGTTGCTTAAATAGCAGAAATTTCTTTTCTCACATCTCTGGAGGCTGGAAGTCCGAGATCAGGGTGCTGGCATGGTTGGGTTCTGGTGAGAGCTGTCTTCCTGGTCTGCAGATAGCCACCTTCTTGCTGCATCCTCACATGGTGGACAGAGAGCAAGTTCCTTCCCTGGTATCTCTTCTTATTAGGGCACTAATCCCATCACAAGGGCCCCACACTTACAACCTCATCTAACCCTAATTACTTCCCAAAGGCTCCATCTCCAAATACCATTATGTTGGCAGTTAGGGCTTCAGCATATGAATTTGGGAGGGACACAAACATTTAATCTATAACAATAGCGTTTTCACATTTTGTCATCCTGTTTGCCCTTGATCACAGACCTGAGGTGGAATAGCTATATCACCTCACCATACCAATCCACCCCATTTTTATTTATTTATTTTTTGGCCACACTGCCCACAGCATGTGGGATTTTAGTTCCCCAGCCAGGAATTGAACCCACGCCCTCTGCTTTGGAAGCGTGGAGTCTTAACCGCTGGACCACCAAGGAAGTCCCAATCCACCCCATTTAAAAAAAAAATTATTTATTTTTGGCTGTGTTGGGTCTTCGTTGCTGTGCGTGGTCTTTCTCTAGTTGTGGCGAGCAGGGGCTACTCTTCGTTGCGGTGCGCGGGCCTCTCATGTTGTGGAGCACGGGCTCTAGGCGTGCAGGCTTCAGTAGTTGCAGCACATGGGCTCAGCAATTGTGACACTCGGGCCTCAGAGCGCATGGCCTTCAGTAGTTGTGGCGCATGGGCTTAGTTGCTCCGCGGCATGTGGGATCTTCCTGGACCAGGGACCGAACCTGTGTCCCCTGCGTTGGCAGGCAGATTCTTAACCACTGACCACCAGGGAAGTCCCCCACCCCATTTTTAAACAGATGGGAAAAAAAATAAAGCCAGGAGAGATGACATGGTTTGTAATTCATTCTTTCATTTAACAAATAATTATTGCAGGCCTAATATGTGCCAGACTCTAGATGCCTAACTGGTAATTGGCATGACCGGCATTATATCCTGAGTACTAATTCTTCTGCTGTTTCCCAATTAAGTCTGGTTGTTTCCCAGTTTAGTTGTTTGAAACGCAGTAGTGCTGACCAGAATAGAATTTAATCTTTTCCTTTCAGAAAATTCCATTCTACTCTAAGACACAAAGGAGTCCTTAAGCACTCCTTCCTGCTCAGGCTGGGCATTTCTCTCTCCTCTGCCTTTGCTTGTGATGCTTCTGTGGTGCCCTTGCCAACTCCTATTCATCCTTTGAAGCCCAGCCAAATGTCTTCTCTGTCGTGAGGTTTTCACCATCCCCCTCCCACACCAGGCCTATGCTCCCAGGGTTCTACTTACTCCTTTATTGCAGACAGCCCCTATCTCAGCCTACCTGGCGTTACCTGACTATACTGTTTATTCATGTTTGCTATGATGCTCTCGTACTAGACTCCACGAAGCCTCAGATGCATGTCATCCCTCCTGTTGCCTTCTGCAGTATCTCAAGTGGCTCTTCCGTGCTGTGACTGTGACACATGCACTCGACGCTCCAGCTGACTGGACTTGGGGCTGAAGCTTGAAATGTGGTTAGTCACTCGAGGCTGCGTGTGGATGATGCCAGACCTTCCCAGGGGCTCGGTGCCAGCCCTGCTTGGCAGGCCTCTGAAATGGACAATGATAAACCCACACAATGTATATGTATTGGGTGATGTTTCTCCTTCCTAGGACTGCCATTATAAAGTACCACAAACTGGATGGTTTAGATCATCAGAAATTTATTGTGTCAGCGGTTCTGGAGGCTAGAAGTCCTAAATCGAGATGTTGGCTGGCTTGGTTCTGTCTGAGGGCTGGGACAGAACCAAGGACTGTCTGGGACTCTCTCCTAGCTTCTGGGGACCTCAGGCATTCCTTGGCTCTTAGATGGCATTCTCCCTGGGTCTTCACAGCCTCTCCCTTCTGTACACGTCTGTCTCTGTGTCTAAATTTCTCCTTTATATAAAGGACACAGTCATCCTGGATCGGGACCCACTCTAACAGCCTCATCTTAACTTGATCATCTGCAAAGAGGATCCTATTTCCAAACGGACCTTATTTCACAGACAATGGGGGTAAGGAGTTCAACATCATCTTGGGGACACAGTCCACCTCGTAACAGGTGGGAAAAAGAGGAGTAAGCTCACTTGGACTCAGTCCTAACATCCCAGAAGCACTGGGTCCCAGAGTGAGTGTCTGCTGACAAGGTGGCTTCCTCTGCTACAGCACAACTCCAAGGATCACTGCCAACATCTCTGTCACTGCAGGAATCTGCTTTCCCTTTTCTTTCTAAAGAATGTGCCTAATTTAGTTTTGCTGCTCCTTGGGGACTTGGCCCTTTGCAGTCACATATCCATCCTTCCAGCCCTACTGCTGTCCTGCAGGTAGCAGGTGGCGATAAATGCTGTCACACTTGCTGGCTGTAGACTGCAGGGCTTATGAAGTCCTGGATTTGAACTCAGGCTCCCACATGTACTAAGTGTGAGAGTTTGGACGCTGCTTAAGCTTTCAGCTTCCATTTCCTTTTTCAAAGCATGGGGCAACCCCACCCTATGGGGTGGTTATAAATGAGGCAGGCAATTATGGGTAGCACTGCAGAGCAGCTGGAATAAGGTTAGTTCAATAAAGAATAGCTGTTATTTTTATTGGTTATAAATGAGGTGAGCAAACTGTTGAAATAACTAGCCCAGGCATGTAACAGTTAGGGTTTTTTTTTTTTTTTTTGTGGTATGTGGGCCTCTCACTGCTGTGGCCTCTCCCATTGCGGAGCACAGGCTCCGGACGCGCAGGCTCAGCGGCCATGGCTCACGGGCCCAGCCGTTCCGCGGCATGTGGGATCTTCCCGGACCGGGGCACGAACCCGCGACCCCTGCATCGGCAGGTGGACCCTCAACCACTGCACCACCAGGGAAGCCCACAGTTAGGGTTTTGAAAAACACATTTCTAGTTTAGCAGAAAAAGCACAAAGGTTCATATGACCAGCCAGAATGCCATCTGGAAGACACTGCTTTAAATTCAAACTCCACCCCAGAAGGAAAAAAGATAGTGTCATGTAATTCTAAAACATGTGATGGTCCCCAAACCACAAGTCTAATGTCCATTCTCCTTACCCCTCTCATAAGGAAAGGACAGTGAATCCTGCCGTCTTTCTCCAGGACAGGCCCTGGTGGCCTCTGTTGCATGTTCACTTTGGTGCCACCAGAGCCTTGAGCTAAATGACCAAGCCAGCCAGAAAGTAAAGGTACTCCAAGCAAATCTCAGTCGATACATTTGTGTGTATGAAATAACAATTTTTATAATTTACTTTCTATCTTGAGCCCCATCCTTTTGGAGTCCTCCCCACCCCCGCCAGAAGCTTCCAGGGGCCTCTGCCCTCCAGGCATCTGCCCACATGGGTTCTTGCTTGTCTATCATTCTGCTCGCCGTGCCCTGCAGGCAGCAGCTCTGCCATGCCCAACCAGGGACACGGTCATCTCCTTGCAAGGCTGCCTAGAACAGGGATACGTGATGCAAATGCCTACAGGAAGCGTGTAAGGAGAGCTCATGAGTGAAGCAAGCCGTCTGCCTATTAGACACATAAGAACGTTTTCAGGTCTACAAAGAAATGCACCAGCTCCTCTGTTTCTTTCAGCATGAGCCATCTTTAGTCTATCTTGTATTTCTTCATTTACGGAAAAAATCTGGGTTAAAGAGGACCACCCTCTATCGTCTGGAGAGCAGCAGTGCAAGTGTCATGATGAGTGGCAACTAACCCTTGGCTTTAGCGTAGGGATGAAACAGGGACTTTTAGGGACTCTGGCAAACTGGAGCGTTCATTCCTTACCTAAGGCAGGCAGCCTTGGTGCCATTAACGACCGAACACAGTGTGGCCCAAACTGCTAATTATTCAAGAGAAGCCCCAACCCGGACTTTTATGTAAATAAAATTGCCTAGATTTGTAATGCTGAGCGACTGAAATTCACGTGGCCAAACAAAGTCAGATGTAACCCACTGGCCTTTAGTTTGTGGTCACAACTCACCGCTACAGCTTCTTGGGGGCAGGCCTGCCTCCCAACCAGGCTGCTAGAGAGCCCACACAGCAGCCCTGCCTGTCCCCACTACTCTGTCCAGGGTCCTCCTGCTCTGCCCAAGACATTTTGCCTATGGCTCAAATCTTCTCCCTGCTGGGGCTTAAGCTTTTAGAAACAAAAGCTTGAGGGCGATTTCAACTTTCTGCCCCATCTCATCCCTTCACCAAGATAATAAACCCAGATGGGAATATCTGCTAGGAGACAGGGAAGGGAAAGGAGGAAATACCAGGAGAATAAAAATATAGTTTAGTATCTCAAAGATATTATCTTGCCACACATACTTATTGAACGTATTTGATCTGAGGCTATCTATAAAACAGTTTCAGAATTTCTCTACGCTATGGACTCTAAGGAAGCACTAGGAAAATCTTTTAGAAAGGAAATCCCAATTCAGCCAATTAATCAAGATTCTATTTTTCACAGTAAAATAGATGTATCTAACATAGCATCTTCTTAATAATATAGTATGAGGTAACATTTACTTTTATTAGTATAGGTCCCTTGTATTCTTGATTCTGCCATGGGCAATTTCTGAATTCAATAAGGTTTTTGAAAAAATAGGTAACACCTTGAAGGTTTGAGTTAATAGTAAACACAATACTAGTTATTACTGAGCCATCATGGATTTAAAGGACTAACGTTATTACTGAGCCATAACTGGTTTAAAGGACTAAAGCAATATAACCCTTGTGCTCTGGGAAGATGAAAGATTTGGGAGCAGAAAGTTCACACTCAAATTACCTTTGTTTCATCATTTTCTTTGGTGGTGGGAGAGAGATGCTGGTCTCACTGTGATACTGATTTGAGTGGTCAGGAATGGGGCAAGAATATTAGAAATATACCAGATGAAAATCCTTCAAATAAATGAACTTATTACCCTCCTGACCTATATAATCAGCATGGAGCAAAGAGGAATAATTGCCCTGCGGCACACGAGTATGTGAATTTGAAGGAAAGGGTACCAGAGGAATCCAATAATCCACATTACCTGCTTCTTCCCTCTGAATATTTTACACTAGAAATTACAGAAGTTTTGGGTTACTTTCCTCCAGTAAAGTTAAAAACATTTTTTAAAAGGAGAGTATTAGTATCAGCAGAAATAAATGGCATATCTATAGTGGCAGGGAGAAACTCATGTTTTGGGACAAATATGGTGCTTATGTTATGATTCCCTAAGACTCAAAACATTTGGTACTTCCTGAATTCTCCTTCTAGAGATACTGAAGTTTTCAAATGCTGTCTATAATAAAATATATTACACCCAAGATGACATCTAATGATTTAATAACATTTAAATATTAAAAAATTAAGACACATAAAAGGTACAGCTTCTGTAGCCATGCAAATTCTTCGTGAGATGCTTGATGCAATCCTAGTTTTTAGTAAGTAAACTTTGTACTTGTGGAAACGGCATTTATTCAGCCTTGACATTAGGAAAGTAAGCAAATTATTTCAGTGCCAAAGGGATCACTCATCTAGGCTGGAGTAAATGAATGTGCTTTCCCAATGCCTACACTCCCAGAGAATTTTTGCAGTGACAGAATTAGGCTCACGTCAATTGTAGAGAGAGGTGGGGGAGACCATTAGTACCTAAATATAGGGCTGAGCACCCATGCAGTTGGCAGGAGGAGGTGAGACCCCTTTGGAAGATGGCGTGGCCAGCTTTAACGTGACAACAGCTTTCAAAATTAAACAAATATTTACTGAACACCTACGACTGCAAAGCTTTGAGTCCTTTGGGGAATTAAGAAACAGATAAGCAAGGTCCCTGTCCTCAAAGAGATGTCATTCTACCCCAGGAATCAATCATGAACCCTGAAAAGTGTGATATAAAGCAGAAGGCAGCACCAGAGGAGAGACCCAGAGTGGGGACGGGCGAGGAGCCAGAACAAATCAGGAAGGTCCTGTGGAGAAGGGGCTGTCCTAGGAGCCTGTAGGAATGCTGAGCAGGATTCTGACCCACAAAGGCCAGGTGAAGGGCATTCTGAGTGGGGAAAACTATAGGCAGGAGCTAAGGCAAGAAACTGCAGGTCCTATTTGGAAAACTTTAAATAGCCCTTTTGAGTGAAACACAGAGAGCCTTCAAGTTAGAGGGTGGGCAGAAGAAGGTAAGGTGAGAGCAAGAGGTGGTGGACAGATTAAGTCTTTCGCTGGTGTGTGCCACAAATCTTCCAAAATCCAACACTCAGCTTGGTGTTTGACAATTTCATTGAAGACACATGTGACCTCTGGCAGTCGTAAGGCAAGAAGACCCTGATCCCAAAACGCTACTTCTGCTGGTCTCTCAGACTGCCTTTCCCTGACTCCGTTTTAGTGACCCAGTGGTAACTCAGAAGTGGGAGGATGCCAGGAAGGGTGATGGGGACAGAAACTAAAGGTAAGTGAAAACTGATCACTGCCCCCTCTATAGCCTTGCACCTCCATGCAGCTTCCAAGAAGCCCAGTGTGTGTGTTCAGGGGGTGTACCTATAAATACTGGAGCAGGGCAACATGATTATACAAGGAAGGAAAAGCTGCTCCTCCAAATCAAGGAATTTAACAAAGAAATAGCCAAACTAAGAATTTCTGAAAATGCTGGGCAACAAGAGATCATCCACAAAAAGCAAACATAAATTTAAGATTTCATGGCATTCATGTAATAGGGTTAGTATTCTCTGCATGGAATTTTCCACCTTTGCCTGTCTTCCCTTTTTTTACTGCTTTATTTTTTATTTTTTATTTTTTTGGTCACGCTGTGCGGCTTGAGGTATGTCAGTTCTCCGACTAGGGATGGAACCCAGGCCCCAGCAGTGAAAGCACTGAGTCCTAACCACTGGACCGCCAGGGAATTCCCTTGAATTTCAATTAGTTTCAACCTAATAAAGGCTTTTTATAGCCAACCAGAAACACCTGTAGTAATCAAAGGCTCTAAAATAAAAACTATAGTGCTACTATGTTGTAAGCATTCAGGGGATCCTGGATAAAGCACAGTCAAACCCCCTGATAATGCACTCATCAAAAATATAATTTTAGATATACTTCAGAATTGGCAACTGGTTCCCATTTCTTGCCTAGCCCCTATTTGAGAACAAGGCAGGGATAAGGGTCAGGGGTAGGGGTTAAAGTTCTACACTAGGGTGGGGAAGGGGGTCTTGGAGTGGAGGCCAAAGTCATGAGGGTGAAGGAAAGTCATGGGAACTTGTTTCAGAAAGAGAGGAGGTGAAGGGTGAGTCCCTGGTCCTAAGTATTCTCCCAGATGAATTTCTGAATCTGGCCAACTAACTGGTACATCTCTGGGATCATGGATGCTATCCTGTTGCCTCTGGACTCAGAATTATCCCCAACAGTATTTAAGTTGGAGCCAACCACCACCACCAGGTGGCACCAAATCACAGTTGAGTTGGGCATGAATTTAAATAGGGCAGCTAGACTCCCAGAATTCCTCACCAGCTAGCTCTATACTGCTCATTTTTTTTTGTTAATCTTACAAAAAATTGTGACCTCACATTTCACATCACTGAATTCTTTGGATCTCACATATCCAATTACTAATAATTGAGGCAAGTATTCTCTTAGTAGACTAAAGACCAAAAGAGACTAAATTAGACATTGTGCTAATTGCTTTACAGACATTAGCTAGTTTAATCCCTCAAAAACCTATGAGGCATAATATGAAACTACCTATTTTTATAGGCAAAAAATTCTCAACTATTGACATTTTCATCTAGTACAGTCTAATAGTTATTACTAAACTACTCCTTGGGTGCTGAGCTCTATATATATATACACTTCATAGCTTGAGCTTATTAATTATCTGATTCAAAATTTTGATATGTGTATTTTTTATGTCTGCTTGATTTATCAATTTCTGAAAGATGTGGCTAAAATCTTTTAAGTGTAACTTGATTTATCCATTTCTCCTTTTTTTTTTTTTTTTTTCAGTTGTTCCTTTGTATATTTTGAGGCTGTATTGTTAGGTGCATACATGTTTTTGATGGTTATATCTTTTTGCTCTATTGTTCCTTTTATCAGCATATAATGCCCTTCTTTGTCCATTATATTTTTTTGCCTTATATTCTATATTGTCAGATATTAATATGCTTTTCCTTTTTTCTTTTGGCTCATATTTTTTTCCATCTTTTATTTTCAATCTTTCTGTGTCTTTTTGTTTTAAGTTTCTCTTTTAGACAACTTATTATTGGATATTGCTTTTTAACTGAATCTGAGATTCTATTTTTTTAATTCGTGAATTTAATTAATTTATTATAATTCATTCTAATACAGGTACTAATTTCTGCCATTTTATTCTATATTTTTCACTTATTACACATTTTATACTTCTTTTCCCTTTTTTTGCTTTTTTTTTTTAAATTGAGGTACAAATACATATAACAGTTTCAGGTGTGCAACATAATGATTAGATATTTGTATATACTGAGAGATAACTACCACAGTAAATCTAGTTAACATCCATCACCATACATAGTTAACAAAGTTTTTTTAGGATTTACTCTCTTAGCAACTTTCAAATATGCAACACAGTATCACTAGCTGTAGGTCACTGTGCTGTACGTTACCTCCCCATGACTTACATTTTATAACTGGAGGTTTGTGCCTTTTGACCACCTTTACCCATTCCCCTCCTCCCCCATCCCAACCCCTGCTGCTGGCAACCACCAATCTGTTCTCTGAATCTATGAGTTCAGTTTTCAGATTCCACATGTAAGTGGGATCATACAGTATTTACCTTTCTCCCCTTTCTACTTTCTATTGGGTAGGGTTTTGTTTGTTTGTTTGTTTTTGCTGGCTTAAATGTTGAGCATTCCAGTTTGCCTGGAATCTGTCTTACTTCAAAACTCATGTTTTGTCTTTTGTACGAAGAGTTAGATGTCATTGGAACCTTAGAAATTTGTCATCTACCCACTGAATCTAACACTGGTATTTGTGTGAAAATTATTTGGAAGTTTATAAGAAATGTTGATTCCTGGACCTCCTCTTTAGAGATTCTGCCTCAGTAGGTCTGGGTAAAGTCCTGAATCTACAGCAAGCCCCTGACTTTGACGCAGGTGGTTCACAGACCACATTGTGAGAATACTGTTCTCATCCAACCCCACAGCTTTCCAAATAGCAAGCTTTACACTTCTCTTTGCCCTTTAAATATTGCTTTTTAAAGATATACCCCTGGGTGGGCTCTACAATCTCCTTTCTATACCTTTTCTCACTTTATATTGTCCTATATGTTAAAAGAATTCTCTAGACCTACTTTATATATAATTTATATTCTTCTAATTAGTTTCCAATCCAATGTTCCTTTACTATTACTCTATTTTACTTGCTTCCTTCATCATTATAAACACATATTTCCTGGGAGTACCCTGGCAGTCTAGTGGTTAGGACTCAGTGCTTTCACTGCCGTGGGCCCGGGTTCGATCCCTGGTCAGAGAACTAAGATCCTGCAAGCTGCATGGCAGGGCCAAAAAAATGAAATAAAATTTAAAAAAATTTAAAAATAAAATAAAAACATATTTCCTTTTACAGCATTTACTGAATGTCAACCTCTGTAATGGGTGCAGAGATAGGGGCTTTCGAGCACTCAGCAGCCACTTAGCTAGTAAGCATGACTGTCTCCACTTCTGAAAGGCAAGACAAAGCTTGGGGAATTTGCCTAATGTCACATTCAATGGGGAAGCTAGTATTTGAACCCAGATCTGTCTGTTCTATTTGTTATATCCCACTCTGCCTTCAAAGAGACTCTGATCCTCAGAAGCCCACAGTATAGTGGTGAAAGACACAAACAATCTCCCTCTCTGGTCATCTTTATATCCAAGATAGTGCTTTGCACATAGTAACACTTAATAAATGTCAGTGAAAAGAAAACATGAATTTATCCTGGTTTCTTACTTCTTTCTCAGTTTATGGTTTCCAAGTCAGGGGAATCACAATCTGGTAAAACAGAGAAGTAAAGAGGACCGTATGGGGACTTCCCTGGTGGCACAGTGGTTGACAGTCTGCCTGCCAATGCAGGGGACGCGGGTTCGAGCCCTGGTCCGGGGGGATCCCACATGCCATGGAGCAGCTGAGCCCATGCACCACGGCTGCTGGGCCTGCGCTCTGGAGCCCGCGGGCCACAACTGCTGAAGCCTGCGTGCCACAACTACTGAAGCCCAAGTGTTTAGAGCCTAAGCCACCGCAGTGAGAGGCCGGCGCAACGCAACGGGGGGTGTGCCTGCTCGCCACAGCTGGGGAGGGCACGTGCATGGCGGTGGAGACCCAACACAGCCAAAAGTAAATAAATAAATAAAATAAATATATATATATATATATAAAAAAAGAGGACCGTTTGGAAAAACACAAGTTCGGAGACAAAACAGAAAGAACACTCTATGTCACACAGTGAGTTTCTTCCTCTGAACAGCTACTGTAACAGATCATCAAAGTCCCATTATGTGAAAATGCCCATTATAATAAACTAGGGCTACTTTCATTTTGAACTCTTCAATTTATTTTTCTAATTAATTCAGTAAAAGTCTTTAGGTGATACAACAATGTAATATTACTATTTTCTCCTTCCTGGACTCAGTTTTATAATGCTGATGTTGAACATAATAGAGCAAGCAACTATAGGTAATTGTAGAAATTATTGTTGGGAAATTTGCATATGAAATACACACCTTTTACTGCCTCCAGTTGGCATTGTTAACTCGGTTATAAATAGTACAGCTGACATACTGCAAACAGAAAGTGCTTTTTGATGGGCAAAAATGGAAAATTGCTATGAATGGAGGAAGTGTTAGCACACAATGTTTAAGTTGGAAAGCTTTCATTAGCACTAGTCAAGAGGGAAAGTGATGAATTTACTAATCATAGCCTTGCTTAAGAATCCAATCATATAGAAAGACTTATGGTAAAGCTTTCTAAAAACAGATATTTATGCTACTATTTAGGTAAACAAGTAATACATCCAGTCTATAAACATATCTGAAGAGTGTTGATGGGCACTTTTAAGAAAATTAAGCGGTTCCCTTCAGATTAATCTCTTGCTGTGCATATGTGGTGAGGCAAAGGAAGTAATAGGACTGAGATATAACATTGGAGAGTGCAGTTTATATTTATACCACTCTTGAAGATAAAGCTTACATTGGGGTCATTTTGCTAAAATCATCTACTAGAATTTGAAAATTTAAAAACTATTTGAAAAACTTTAACCACTGAGAAAGAACAAAACGATGCCATTCATTGTGACTGTATGACCATAAAAATTATAATTCATAGGGCAGTATTTTTGCGGTGTTTTATACTGCTTGAGGGCAAAAATTCAATCACTGTTACTATGCAGGCTGTTTCAATCATTACGAGGCATAGGTACAGACTAGTGATGACTTTTATAAATGATAAAACATTTGCAGAAAATTGTTATATTTTTATGGGCTGTAATACTTCAGTTTTCAAAAGTTTGGGGTTATTTTGGTTTTTTTTTGTTATGGGTATAAAGCAACTATGACACAGAATTTTAATGCTGAACTACTCATCCGGATGACAGGAGAGGTGAGGGGGCTAGGGACAAAATTTTCTTCCTACGCATTTGTTTTTAGGCATTTATGTTTGCCGGAGTGCTTTGGTACCATGGTGACAGCTTAGCAACAGCTAGATGCAAATTAAGGTAATCTGCCATGCCAGCCTCTGATCATAAAAAGTTGGTAGGTAGGACACTGGGAAGAAAAATACAGATGTTTAGACGTTTAACAGTTTAATCAAAAAGAGACTTGCTCTCTATTACCTGCCCTTGTCCGTCTTTTCATCTTCTCTCTCTCTCTATCTCTTTATAAAGAGACGAGGATCTAAAAACAACAAAAAAAAACAACCCAAACAAACCCCTGTATTTAAATTGATGAGATAAAACAAAAATTAAACCTTTTTAAATAGGAAATAAAACAACACACTTTATTCTTTCTTAAATAGGATCTAATGATCACAACATGTGCATGGAAAGTGTTTTTTGTTTTTTTGCTTTTTGTTTCTGGCCGCGCTGCGTGGCACGCGGGATGTTAGTTCCCTGACCAGGGATCAAACCCATGCCCCCTGCAGTGGAAGTGCGGAGTCCTAAGCACTGGACTGCCAGGGAAGTCTCTGGAAAGTGTTTTGCAAAGACATTTCCAAAGGGTTTTTTCATACTAATGGACATTTGATTTCTGTTGATGGCTATTAAAGGGACAAAGTTACATACTTTTGGACCAGCAGACTTGGATGACATGGTGGATACTGTCATTTTTAAAGACAACATATGATGACTTTCATTATCTTTATTATAATTTATATGTAAAACAGAGAAAGTAAAATAATCTGAAAGGAAGAACATAACCTTTGGAAAGCTAGGAGGAAATAAAATCATCTTGATTTTCAGGGCTATTAATTTTATTTCAAATACCCTGGTAATGGTAAAATACAGGTTAAAGCAAATAGTCGTTAGCTAGTTGAACAGACATGGCAAATGGACTTCAACTTGCTTGCTGGCTCTGACACAGTAATAGTGGCTGCCTGGAGAGCTGTGTTGAGGAGGATTCTGAGGTTCTGTAGGAAAAGGGCTGTGAATGATGAGTGAACGCCTGTCACAGCTGAGAGGGAGACTAGAGGGTAAAAGACTTGTTAAATAGATAGCTAGTGGAAGTAGCCGCATAGCACAGGGAGATCAGCTAGGTGGTTTGTGACCACCTAGAGGGGTGGGAGGAAGGGAGATGCAAGAGGGAAGAGATATGGGAACATATGTATATGTATAACTGATTCAATTTGTTATAAAGCAGAAACTAACACACCATTGTAAAGCAATTATACTCCAATAAAGATGTTTAAAAAAAAAAAAAGACTTGTTAAGTGCAATGTGGGGGGTGGAAGGGAAGGAGGGTTAGCCCAAAGCACCCAAATACAGACTGTAAATTTATTTTAAGTCTTACATTTTATATGATAATGAATGCAAATCTTACATTTAATTCCATAATATATATATCTGGTATGCTATACAAGTTTAAAGGCTCATTTGTAGTTAAATTACCTAACGTTAACTTTGTGGGAAAAAAATATGTTCTTAGACAATGTGCATGTTCATTCTGTGGCTTCCACAGTACCTGGCAGGCTTCTGAGTATCCCTGAGTCTCTGCACCCCATTTAGTGACACCCACACCTGGAAAATTGATAGAAATAAAAACAGTTTAAATTTGCGCATGATAATGTAAGACTCAGAGAAGTAAATTAACCTGCTTGTCAACAGCAGAGCTGGGATTTGAAGACTCTAAAGCCCAATTTCTTGTTTGTTTTTTTTGGCCGCATCATGCAGCATGTAGGATCTTAGTTCCCGGACCAGGGATTGAACCCGTGCCCCCTGCAATGGAAGCTCGGAGTCTTAATCCCTGGACCACCATGGAAGTCCCTAAAATCCAATTTCTTAACAAAGAGTCTGTCTATATTATTCCAAAGACAAGTACCAGGATTCCCTGGGATTCAGGGTTTGGTATTAAATTACTGATTTGAAAAAGAACTTTTGGGGCTACAGAAGACCATACAGTAACTAGTAAGTTGGCAATTTCAGTACTGCTGTTAAAGAAAAGCATGGTTTCCATTTGGGGTTATGGAAAAGTTATAGAAATAGTGGTGATGGCTGCACAACAGTGTGAATATAATTAATGTCACTAAATTGTACACTTAAAATTACTAAAATAGCACATATTATGCTATACATATTTATATATTACCACAATAAAAAAAAAAGAAAATCGTGATTCATGGATTAGAAGATTAATATCATTAACATGGCAATTATCCAAAATTAGATCAATATATTTAATGCAGTCCCTATCAAAATCCCAGCAGGCTCTTCTGTAGAAATTGACAAGCTGATCCTAAAATTTTTATAGAAATGCAAAGGACCCAGAGTGGCCAAAACAATTCTGTAAAAGAAGAACTACAAGTGTAAATGGGGAAATCTGAATAAGATTGATGGACTGTATTAATGTCAACATTCTGGTTGTGATCTTGTCCTATAGTTTTACAAGATGATACCATTGGGGAAAATTGTAAAGGGTACCCAGAATCTCTCTGTATTATTTCTTACAACTACTTGTGAATCTATAATTACCTCAAAATGAAAAGTTTAATTAAAAAAATAAGCTGGAGGACTTCTACTTCCCAATTATAAAATTTAATATAAAGCTATAGTAATCGGGCTTCCCTGGTGGCGCAGTGGTTACAAGTCTGCCTGCCAACGCAGGGGACATGGGTTCGAGCCGTGGTCTGGGAAGATCCCACATGCCGCAGGGCAACTAAGCCTGTGTGCCACAGCTACTGAGCCTGCGCTCTAGAGCCCGCGAGCCACAACTACTGAAGCCCGCGTGCCTAGAGCCCGTGCTCTGCAACAAGAGAAGCCATCGCAATGAGAAGCCCATGCACCGCAACGAAGAGTAGCCCCCGATCGCCGCAACTAGAAAAAGCCTGCGCACAGCAACGAAGACCCAACGCAGCCAATAAATAAACAAACAAACAAATAAATAAAAGTAAAGCTACAGTAATCAAGGAAGTGTGGTTCTGGCATAAGGACAGACATAGAGATCAATGGAACAGAATTGACAGAAACAGACTCTTGTATTTAGGGTCAACTGGTTTTCTACAAAGTTGCTAAGGCAACTCAAAGGAGGAAAGAATAGTCTTTTCAACAAATGGTTCTAGCACAACTAGATATCCACATACGAAAAATAATAAATTTAGTCCAGTGGTTTTCAATGGGGGCGATTTTGGCTTCCCAAAGGCAGGGAACTTTTGGTAATGTCTAGAGACAATTCTGGTTGTCGCAGCTGGGTTTGGGGTGCTACTAGCATTTAATGGGTATACGCCAGAGATGCTGCTAAACATTCAGCAATGCACAGGGCAACCCCACAACAAAGAATGACCCAGCCCAATATGTCAATAGTGCTGAGGATGAGATACCTGATTTAAACCTTTAGCTCACACTACATACAAAAATTAACTAAAAATGGATCATAGACCTACATGTAAGAGCTAAAACTATACAACTTTGAGAAAAGAACATTGGAGAAAATCTTTGTGACTTTGGGTTAGGCAAAGATTACTTAGATATGACACTGAAAGCATGATCTATAGAAGAAAAAATTGATAAATTGGACTTCATCAAAATTAAAGGCTTTTGCGCTTCAAAAGGAACCATTATGAAAATGAATTTAAGCTATAGATTGGGAGCAAATATTTTCACACCATGTATCAGATAAAGGACTTATATTCAGAATATATAAAGAATGCTTATAACTCAATAATAAGACAAACAACCCAATTAAGAAATAGGCAAAAGATTTGAACAGACATTTCACCAAAGAAGATATATAAATGACTAACATGCTCATGAGATGATGCTTAACATCATTAGTCATTAGGAAAATGCAAATACAAATCACAATGAGATACAGTCTCATTCCTACTAGAATAGCTATAATAAAAAATGGAATACTGAGGACTTCCCTGGTGGTCCAGTGGTAAAGAATCCTCCTTGCAATGCATGGGGTGCACAGGTCTGATCCCTGGTGAGGGAACTAAGATCCCACATGCCGCGGGGCCACTAAGCCCACGCGCCACAACTACTGAGCCCACGCGCCGCAAGGAAAGATCCTGTGTGCTGCAACTAAGACCCGACACAACCAAAAAAAAAAAAAAAATAGCAATAATAAAAGAAAAATAAATAAAAAAAATATTTTTTTTAAAAAGGGAATACCAAGGGCTTCCCTGGTGGCGCAGTGGTTGAGAGTCCGCCTGCCGATGCAGGGGACACGGGTTCGTGCCCCAGTCCGGGAAGATCCCCACATGCCGCGGAGCGGCTGGGCCCGTGAGCCATGGCCGCTGAGCCTGCGCGTCTGGAGCCCGTGCTCCGCAACGGGAGAGGCCACAACAGTGAGAGGCCCGCATACCGCAAAAAAAAAAAAAAAAAAAAAAAAGGGAATACCAAGAGTTGGCAAGGATGTGAAGAACTTGGAACCCACATGTGTTGGAAAGGTAAAATGATACAGTTACTTTGGAAAACTGTCTGGCAATTTCTAACAGGTTAAACATAAATTTATTATAAATCTTATTCCTAAGGATCTACTCAGGAGAAATGAAAACTTATGTCCACATAAGGACTTGTACATGAGTATTCACAACAGCATTATTAATAATAGGTGAACAGTAGAAACAACCCAAATGCCAATCAACTGGTAAAGTGATAAATGAATATAATATATCTGTTTAATGGAATATTATTTAGCAATATAAAGGAATGAAATAATGATTAATTCCACAACATACATAAACCTCAAAAACATTATGCTAAGTGACAGAAACCAGATGCAAAAGACTAAGTATTGTAAAACTCCATTTACATAAAATGTCCAGAGAAGGCAAATCTATACAGACAGAGAGTAGATTAGTGGCTGCCTAGGATTGAGGGTGGGAGCAGGGGTTGACTGCAAATGTGCACAAGGGATCTTTAAAACTGAATTGTAGTGATGCTTGCACAACTGTGTAAATTTACTAAAAAACATTGAATTGTATACTTCAACTAGATGAATTTTATGATATGTAAACTATACTTCAATAAAGCTGCTTTTGAAAATGCAATTAAAGCAATTCTAAATCTTCAAAAAAAGGAGAATAAAAGGAAAGAGAAGTACAGAACTGCATAAACAGGCAGCAATTAGGAAGCTCACAATTAACTGATCGTATTCCCCATACACAAGTAAGTTTAAGTAACTGTGCAACTCATGATTTAAGGGAGGAGGACAGGCAGGGAGACTTCATTGAAATGTGACAAGTGAGATGTAATGCGAATAGTAAAGTTATAATGATTAATTTAAGGAAGGAAAGGTTGCAAGTGTAGCTTAATTCTTTGAGGCTGATGCTGTTTTCTCGTTCATTTGAAGGCTTACAAAAAAAGAAAGATCCAAACAAAAGAAGACAATAACAAAACACAATAAACTCATACTGTTATAGCATGAAAGATTTGAGTCAGATAAAGGTTATTTTGTTTCCCTTCAAACAAACCCTAGGAGTTTCCTTCTCCCAAGTCCTTGAAGAAGGAAAGACGGCTCCTCAACTCTTAGAAAATGGTTTCTCCATGGTTTTGGCCAAGAGCAGAACCTAACACAACTGCCTGAGGGCCTTTCCCGTCCTAGGAGATTGTGAACCTCAGCGGGAAGAAAGAAGTCATCCTACTGAAGTGTGGCTGGCTGAGAACTTGCAGTGAAGCAAGAGGAAAATACATAGAGATGTGAATCCATTTTGAGCATTGTCTGGAAGGAATGGGAACCACCAACTGAAAAGATTAATCATTCAGGCCAAAGAATTTTAAGGGAATTTATTCCACAGTTTTAACCTGCTGCTGTGGAGAACTTGCAGGGGCACTATTTTTCCAAGACAAAGACTTTCTTAGGGGCACGTTGGGATGTTGACTTATGAGTATTTACCGTATACCCATTTATCCCAGAGAAACCAATCAGGACTAGAAATTCAATATACCTTGTTTAGAATTTAAGCTACTTATCAATAGTGGTTATGAAGACTGCAGCACCATGAAAAAATGTTTATGATGTATTATGTAAAAACAGCAGGACCCAAAGTTGAATTTATACTATAATTACAACCATGCAAAAAAGACAGGCATAGCAGAAAAGGCTGGATTAAATACAAACGAAATGGTGATACTGATTATGTGAGCATGGTGAGACTGAGAGTAATTTTTTTCTCCTTTCCACGATTTCTTTAAAAGTGTTTATTTACTTAAATGCATCAAAAAGTGAGATCTTCCCAACAGCAGTCAAGGCAGTAAGGAGCCTACTCATTTGCTCAGGACACACAGTGATGGGTATACTATCAGTCCTAGAAGTGAGCAGATCACATTGAAAGAAAGCTGATAGAGCTTTTCCATGAAGATGGAATCAGCATCTGTAAAAAGAAAGAAAAGGAATGAAAGCCTGAGAAACTTTCTCTTTCTAAGGAAGAGTAAGCAATACACATCTAGGAAGAATATTCCTCCACTGGTAGAGGCCTAAAACCTAGCACTTCAGCGCCCCAAGGGCAGGTGGGGAAGCTAAAGGGAGGGGTGGACCCCACTGTCAGTTCTGGCCCCACTGGGTTCTCCCCAGGTGACCTTCTTTTTCAAAAGTATGTTATCTCCTTAATGTGAAGGCAGGATCCCTTCTGATAAAATGAAACAGTTAATTTGAGAAGGGATTAGGAGTGATGGTAGGAAATGGAGAAAGAGGTAAATGACGGTCTTGTTAGATTGCTTTGTGCTTTAAAAAGAAATTGAAAATAGCTTTATTATTACTAAAAGGTGATTAACAATAATGGAAACTATTAATAATAATGGAGTGACAATTGTGTCCTCACAAATAGATGAAAAAATCAGCCCAATCCATCTCTGCCCTTTTGAGTCTTAGCAAAGGTGTGGCATGCCTTCTCCAGATTGAGAGGCAGTCATTAGATTCTAAAGATAAATCCTGCAACTTCTATTGGTCAGAAAGGTGAGATCGTAACAATAGGATTTCACGGTGGGAAGACAAACGAAGGGGCAGGAAAGAATCTTCCTGAAACTAAGAACTCTAGGAAGGAACGTGAAAAGGGTTTTCTGAAAGCAAGGCTCTCCTTATCTGTGACGGACCTGCTGTTTAGTTAGTCTTTTATTTTTTTTTGGCCGCGCCATGTGGCTTACAGGATCTTAGTTCCCTGACCAGGGATTGAACCCAGGCCACGGCAGTGAAAGCACCGAGGCCTAACCACTGGACCGCCAGGAAATTCCTGGTTAAGTCTTAAAAAAGAGAGAAAGAAAAAGAAGTATCCTTTAGCTGCAATTTTGTTGATTAAACACAATTCCCCCAAAGCCACTTGCCCAAAGAGATCTATGTTACAGCAACTTGTCAGGTTTTGAAAGGTAATCACGGATTATTCAGATTACTTTCTGGTCACCTGCATTCATTGTGTTGTAGGTACTGGGCCTTAAAAAACGTGTACATCTTTTTGGAGCATTTTGCACTAATGTATATGTCTTTTACCCCAAGTTTGTATGTTTCACCTGCATCTTGGGCCATAGCAATAACATCGGCATAGGTAAGAGAAAGTCTCAAACATTAGAGAACGAGACCTGGACCAGGCACACAATGTCACTGATCATTTATTTTTAGGTGTGACTAGGTTACCACATTATATAAGAAAACATGAAGAGGATTTAGTGCTGTCATCAAGTAAAACTCACAACAAAGTTTAATGATAGTCATAATCCTTATCTTCTTTCAAAGTAACTAATAGTGAATGGCAAATAACTCACTATCTAATCAATATCTAATTGATACTGTTTTTTAGAAACAGTTTTTCTAAGTTGGGGAATTTAAAAGAAGATGACTTAGTGGCACAGGAAACGGCTTTGTAGTTCCTCGGGAAATATAATTTTAAAATTTAGAAAAGAATGTCACTAGAGGTGGGACTAAGAGAGAGATGTCTGAGACACAAAAGGAAGGGTAGTCAGAGAAGAGGGGAAGTGGGTCACAGGTGCTGGTGGGTGGTGAGGGCGGAAGCTGCATTAGCAAGGTGAAATGCTGTGGGGAAGTCTGCATGCAGGGGGACGGCTGGTAAACTTCACAGTGAGGCCACCATCTGTGAACAAGAAGAAGGCATCTCAGTGGAGTAGTGCCGTGAGACCCGATAGATTTGTTGAACAAGTAGTCTTTGAGTGTCTACAGTGCTGGCGCTGGTCTAGATGGTGGGGACCCAGCAGTGAATATAGTGAATGACCAATTGCAAGGGTTAAGGAGTCAGTAGCCTGTAAGAAGGTGTGCTGCTAATGCTAGGAAGAAAAATGTAGAGGTGGAAGGATAAATAGGGGAAGTGAGGGATGTCATTTAGGGGAGAACTGAGCCCATTCATAGCCAGCAGGGGAAACAGAAGACTCAAGAATAGGGACATGAGGGAGACAGGAGGCTGAAGGCTCAAGATCTTTGGAAAGGAGTAGAGCCTTATCTGGAAAGAGAAGCAAAGGAAGAGAGAAAGAGGTGCTGTCTGGAAAGACTCTAAAGTGGGGAGATGGCATGTGAAGGCAAGCCAGTCTGTCAGAGGCAGTCCTTTCTGCCGGCTCCTGCATCTATAAATGGGGGATTAAGTCTCACCTCCAGAGAGTGGTCGTGGGATTTGAACAAGACAGTACTGTTAAGGCCCTTAGCAGAGTGCCTGGTATACACGCAGAGCCCTTACTATACTTGAAGAAAAGACTGACAGGCAGGAAGGAGAGTACAGGTGGGCTCAGGGGCCTGAAGTGAGTGAGGTTTGCAGGTCCAGGTAGAGGAAGAGGGACAATGGTTAATGAATGAATTCTTCACTCTAGCAAGAAACTGGGGGTGGAGAGTGATGCAGAGGGGGGAAAGGAGGAGACATTCTAAGGTCACTAACTCTGCCTTGTCAGTACCTTCCCTGGCAGCACTCAAGCAGTAGGCCAAAAAGTGTAATTAAGCATGTCTTGCTGCCCCCAAATTTCTCCCTAGAGATTGTCTGAAATTATAAGGGCTTAAAATGAATTCATAAATAAATATCCCTGAAGAAGGGGTATGGAGAAGACTATCAGTATTTAATACTTTAGACTGACTTAGCCAGCGTATTAGGTTTAACAAAAGCAGAGCTGTCACTCAACAGTGAGGGCAGGGCTGCTGCTCCCAGGGAGCCGGACGGCAAGGCACAGGAGAGGGAACAGAGGCCTGGAAGGCAGCTGGGAAGATGAAAGGGAGGTAGGAAATGTTCCAAAGAAAGCAGAAAGGAGGGTGTTGAAACAAAGAGTCCAGGATTATAAGCCATACAAAGGAGAGCTGGGAATTCTTTAGGTCACCTGTGAGGCAGCTTGGCAAGAAGTCTGCCATTAAGTTTTATGCTTTCCTTCATAGCCTCTCTTTGTGTTTCACCTTCCCTCTTCTCTGAATTTCACATAGCATCTTTGTTACCTAGAGAGTCAGAAATGGCAAACTTTTAGAAAATAAAACAAAGCTGGAGAGGACCTCATATAGTCTCTTGTTTAACCTTATTTTACAAATGTGGAAACCGAGGCTCAGAGGGAAATGACTTGTTCAAGGTCACACAGCAAACCAGGTGCTAAACCAGAACTAGAAGAGCCCTAGAATCCTGCCTTGTGTTCCACAGTACCCAACCATCTGCTTAATAAAACCTACAGCTTGCTGAAGTTCCTGCTCATCCAGAGAACACAAAGCATGACTCCTCCTTTGTGGAAGTTAATGATTAAAACCTAGTCTGATCTAAAGCATCTAACCATAGTTACTAATTAAGCCAATTTCTGTGAGAAAAGACATTTCAAACAGAGGAGTGGAGTGTTCTCTTCAGCTAAATCTACAGGCCTTCAAATTGTAGTAGCATAAACTGTACAATTACAACATTTCAAGTATGCTTAAAAATATTTCAAAATACAATACCTTAACCTCTGTAGCTTACGTTTGCTTTTCATTGCATGCCACATGATGGGTCTGATAAAACGGTTTTGTAACTTTTGAAGAAGGAATTTAACTAAAGTGACTTCACTTAGTGTTTGAGTGAACTAGGTAATAAAATCTGTTTGCTGTGTTCGCTGTCTCCAGATAGGGCTGTAATTACACCACATGAGGAAGAAAGGTAGCTGAGTCTCAATCTAGATCATTTATGTAAACTCAGCCTTCTTGTCAACGGTGTTCTCATATTGCATGCATGCAAACCTCAAAAATCATCTCCTATGAACCACAGAGAGACAGTGTCCAATTGCAGGCCTGTGAGATTGCTTATATTCTTTCTGTAATTGGATGTCTGTGGTTCAAGACCAAAATTTGACACTCTGAGGCTAAAAAAAAAATCACCAATGAATTCCCCAGTACAACAATTATATATCTGACACTTGTAAAAATTAAAGGTATTCTCTACACCAACATATTACAAATGAATACATTTACTTGAAAAAAAGAAGCATCCAGGGGCTTCCCTGGTGGCGCAGTGGTTGCGCGTCCGCCTGCCGATGCAGGGGAACCGGGTTCGCGCCCCGGTCTGGGAGGATCCCGCGTGCCGCGGAGCGGCTGGGCCCGTGAGCCGTGGCCGCTGGGCCTGTGCGTCCGGAGCCTGTGCTCCGCGGCGGGGGAGGCCGCAGCAGAGGGAGGCCCGCATACCACAAAAAAAAAAAAAAAAAAAAGAAGCATCCTGTTCAACTTAAAAAAAAAAGTTTGGTTCTTTGAAATGCGTTTGAAAAAATTTGGTCTTCCAGAAAGAAAAACAGGCAATTCCTACTATAACCAAGTTAGCATTTGATAACATTTTAATCTCCTACTTCAAATATTTGGCATCATTTTTTCAGCAGTTTTCCGCCCAAAATCTTACAGAACCCAAGAAGCACAAAGTATATCCATACTGAATCTATAAATACAAAGACATAATTGCAAGAAGACAAAGCATGTTTTTTTTTCTTAATCATTAAACTACCCTCCGTTATGAAAAATTGGTCACTGGTTTTTGATTTGACAGTCCTCCCTGGCTGGCATTGATAGTGTTTCTCTTGACACCTGCAGCTTCCAGCTTGCCCTGTCCTCTCTAGAAGGAAAACCACAGGCCACCGCCCTGGCGCCATCCCTGGCTCAGTCCAATCAATAAGGACTTATTTCCTGTCCATTTGCTGAGGTCACAGGAGCGAATCTCATTAATTATTTCTGCTACTGAAGCCTCAAGTGTGCTTCTGGCGTGACAACTGAAAACTGCTTGACCTTTTTTCTTCTAATTTTGTTTGTAGCAGTTCCAAAAAGAAGGCAGTATTCATTTAGCAGTGTGGTAAAAAGAAAAAAAATGTATATGCTGTTAAAGTCATTAACACATTCAGATCCTTCACCATGAAAGCTCTCCCGATCACCTCATTCCCCAGTTTTTTTCAGCTAATGAACAATAGTCTTTTAAATTTGGTGTCACGAAAATCTGGTCACGGCAAACACAATGTTTTCTAAAGCAGTTCTGGCCTCCGAGGGAGGAAAGCTCTCCAGGGCCTCCAGTGCCTTGTTTCCATGGTAACGACACAGGTCAATAGCTGAAGTCACACCTTTGCCAGCTTTGATTGTTTCTCGCAACTGTTAAGAAACAAATGCACAGTAAAAGTCAGTTTTTAAGGTACCACAATTAAATTGGGGAGGAGAGGTGGAAAACAAAGAAGGGGAGAAACAGTATAGATTCACTGTTTCTGCTTTTGAGGTTAAAGAGGACACCATTCTCCAGTGATTTTGAGGCACTAATATTCCCTAAGGCTGCTAGGTTTCGGCCCTCCAGTGCAGAACAATATGCTCCAATTAGCCTAATTACACCTCTTCCCCCAACTCCCGCCCGGTGATATCTTGAAGTGGGCCCTGCTGGGGGGTGGCAGTGATGAAGGTGGAAGGCATTGACGTCTCTGACATTTTGGATTCAGCAGCCTGATATTCTTGGGTGAGGAAGGCTTCATTAACATCCTAGTTAATAACTAATATTTTTACATGGTATGTTGACACAATAGTCCATGTGAAAATTCAAGAAAGACACATAGTATTAGATCTGAGCACTACATTATTAAAACTGTAAGACTTCGGGAGGAATGAATTACAACACCCTTTGTGAAGAATAAAGTCAACTCTTGCCCACAAATGGAGTCGATTTCCAATTCCTCTCCCTGATGACTGGAAAGGACCAATACAATGGTTACACTTTAGAGCTGAAAAAGACTTATAATGATTTGGCCGGTCCACTTCCCCTTGCCCCGATTCCATCTTCTTCTCAGTGAATACCTCTAATGTCTGCTTTACTCCCTAAATCAGAAACTCGGGAGTCCTCCTTCATCCATTCAGGCACCATGGCTCACCCATGACTGAACTTTCTGGCTCCCCACTGGGTTGGCTGGGGCCCAGGGACAAGTTCTAGTCCATGAGACATGAATGGTGCGTGTCACTTCTGGGCTGTAGCATTTAACGGTCCATGTGAGTCCCGCCAGAGGTTTCCCTCTGGTACCTCAGCCAGTCACATCGAAGAAGCTCCTCAGGTTGGATCCCCGAGTGGCCACAGTGAGCAATCACAGTGCCTCTCCAACCTGCACAGGACATGTAGTATGGGCAAGAAACACATCTGCTGTCTGAAGAGACTGTCACGTTGTCTGTGGCCATCTTGACTGATATACTCACTAAGTCCCAGCCATTCTATCTCATACAGAGCCCTCAAATTATCATCTGCTCTTCACTCTCATTGCCACATCAGCTCAGGCTATCATCGTCGCTTGCCTGGGTTATTTTTGCAATCACCTCCTAAAGAGTCTTCCCACCACCAGTTCTTTGCCCCTGGACTCCATCCTTCACGCTGCCAAGGAGATCTTTATAAGAAGCAAATGTGATCTTGCTTAAAACCCTCCACTGCCTTCCAATAGCTTTAAGGAAAAAAAAGTCCAAGCTCTTTCATGAGGCATGGAAGTCCTTTCCCTTTCTGCCATTTCATCATTACTTAGGGAAACTACTTGCAGCTGATGGCTTGAGACAGTCTCCACACACACCCCTCGCCCCATCAAGCTTCCCAAATTCCACTTGGGTGGAATGTACACAGCTAGGATGACAGCTCTAAGGGGCTAGGTGCCCTTCTTCCTTGGGGCTCCTGGAGTGCCCTGTGCATATGTGGAGTGCAGCATTCTCATACAGTGTTGTATTTTAATTCTCCATTCACTTATCTATCTCTTCATTAGACGTGGAGCTATCGTATAATGCATGAAACATAAAGGAATAAAAGAAATAACCTGCTTTACTCCCCTAATTATATAGATGCAAGGAGAGGGCCAGAGAAGCACAGCGGCTCACACAAGATCATAGATGGATAGTGACAAAGCTGCAATCAGAAGCCAGTTTTCCTAACACCCAGTCCAGTGGCACTTAATATTATACTCCGCCAGACTCTCAGCATTCTACAGGTATTTCCACACTGCATATGCACTTTGGTATTGTTTCAGCTTAGGGTTCCCTGGTCTCCTGCCATCATTGAATGCATGAAGGCACTAAAATGGTCCTGGGTATCAGAGGTAGCCACATTCAAACTCCTCTTCTAGCTCCCATCTTAGAGAGGCCAGTTAACTGCTCTGAGTTCTAAATGCAGATAATATCAGTCCCTTGTAGGACTGCTGGGGGGGTACTGCATGAGACAGTATAGAGTGCTTGACAGTGTCTAAAACACTATAGATATTCAGAACGACTTAATTCTTCTTCCTCCTCAAGCCCTTAGCCATTGCCAAGAAAGCTACCCCATCCACCAAGATCAAGTCTATTTTAGCTTGACGCACAGCAACCTCAAAGGTAGTTGAACTTGGATCAGACCAGCCTTAAAGATTAAAAAAAAAGAAAAAGAAAGAACATGCTTCTTATTTTCATTATCTTTAATTCCCTCAAATCTAAATTAGACTGGCCAACATTCTCTATTCTGGACTTCTAGGTTGGTAACTGCAGGCAGTGGATATCTGCATGACTGGATTTCAATTTGTAAATATTAATTGAGAACCTATTATGTGTAAAGAGTACAATGATCCTTTTTTGCTTTATGGGTCAGGAACTAATGAAGGGTATACTGTGAAAAGCAGTAAATGAAGGACTACAGATGACCAGAGAAATGAGAGCAACTTTGATTAGAAGAGATTTAAGAAGGCCTTACAGAAAAGGGATTTAAGGCATGTCCTGAGAATGCTGATAAGTAGTTATGGCGTCGGGGTAGCAAGAAAATTATAGGGAAAGAGAATAGCTGAACAAAGGCACAGAGGAGACCAGAGCGAATGAAAACAGATTGGTGTGATACTTTACAGGAGTAGGTGTGAGGGGATCCAGGTGGGCTCTGAAAACCAACCTAAGAACTTTATTAAAATTTTTTTTTATTATCAAATATTTTATTTATTTTATTATTTATTTTATTATTTTTTGGCTGTGCTGTGTGGCACGCGGGATCTTAGTTCCCTGACCAGGGATCGAACCCATGCCCCATGCAGTGGAAGCGCAGTGTCTTAACCATTGGACCAGTAGGGAAATCCCTCAAATATTTTAAAAGTACAGAAAAGTTGAAAGACTAGCCCAGGAGTTGGCAACCTACGGCCTCAGGCCAAATTTGGCCCCCCTGTTTTTATAAATTAAGTTCTGCTGGAATATAACCATGTCCATTTATTTAAGTATTATCTATGGTTGTTTCTGTGCTATAACGGTAGACCTACAGAGTTGAGTAGCTGCCACAGAGACTATATGGATTGCAAAGCCTAAAATATTTACACTTTGGCCTTTACAGGAAGTCTGTGACTTCTGGACGTAGCATAATTAATGAACGCGTATCTTCTACCTAGGTTCAACAACCATTAGTATTTTGCTATTTTTGTTCTATCTACTTGTATGTGTGTGTTTTCTGAATCATTTGAAAGTAAGCTGTTTAAGCTGGTATATTAGCTCTCCAGAGGAGGAAAAAGCCCTACTTGTAGCACTTGCAGATTTTTGTGGTATAAATACTCCCATCATGGCTGATTTCAAGCTACCAAGGGTTGTAGAATCACAAAATTCTTGAATATTTAACAACTGGCTCTCAGCTGGTAGGAGGAGGCTTGGGCATACCATGGGCTGCAGGATGCTTTACCCTTGTTTTGAGAAGCAGCTCCAAAGATAAGAACATTCTCCTACATGGCCAGAATACCATTATCACAGCTTGGAAAGTTAACAGTAATCCTCTCCTATTATCAATATCTAGTCCATCTGCAAATTTCCCCAATTGGCTCCAAAATGTCTTTTTTAGCCTTTTTTTCCCCCCAAACCACAATGAATCCAGGTTTACACACTGCCTTCATCTGTTATGACACTTTAAACTTCTTCCCGCTATAATATTGCAATTTTGAAAGGACCAAGCTATGTTGTACAATGTTCTACATTGTGTTTCTCTGACTGCTACGCTTAGTTTGTTAGTCTGTAAACTTTATTCAGTCAGGCTCAACTGAATATTTGATGGTGACTTATACGGTATTTAACTCTACAATGAAGGGTAATTCAGACTAGGGCAAAATAGCACCCAGGAGGACATCACTGAAAGTTACTCAAGCCCTAAAAGAGTTAATTTCTCTTCCCCAATGACTACTGTACTTCCAGTTAATACTCCAATCTGCTCTCCACAGGGTTGGCTCCCAGGACTTTGCATACCAAGGACCCGATAGCTTCCACGTGTAAAATGCCCATTTCAGAACTCATCAGTAATCTAATTCTTCATGGAAGGTATTATTCCTCACAGGCATCTGTATACACTTCCACCAACTAAACATAAACTACTGGCTCAAAGGAAATCCTTTAGATATAATTAATAGAGGATAAACGAGAGTCGTTTTTACTATAAGTTAGAATAGGCCATGAGTTTATCCAGAAAAATACAATCTTGTCCTTTGTAAATAAATGTGACAAAAGACACATTAAGCTGAAGTTCCTAAACTTGGCTGATCATAAGATTCATCTGGGGAGCTTTCAAATGCAGATGCCTAGGCCTCATTCCTGGAGATGGATTCAGTAAGGCCTAAAAAAAAAATGCTTCTTTTTTTTATGCTTTTTAAAAATGCTAATCACTGGTCATTCCAATGATTAGCCAGATTTGGGAGTACCTCACTCGCTGGGGCATGTATTTTGAGAGATTGTATTTTAAAACTGTCATGTTGGGTTTATATCCTTTTAACCACACTTCCAAAGGGTTGTCCTTGTGATGCTCAAATTAAATTTAGCAAGCATTTATTGGGCACCTATATGGTATAGGTATATAGTAGGGGCTGGAGGTACAGAGAGAAACACAGTTGCTGCCCCCAGGACCACCTGTTAGAGGGCTTGTCATAGGGCTAAAGAACCAGAGAAGGTTGAATGGAACACTGAGGGATTGGGCCCATGACCTTGGTTCTAATAACTGCAAGAGAAAACACCACAATTAAAAAAAAAATTATTTCCACTTTTGCCTTCCCCTACATTTTGACTGGGCAAATTCCCAATTGATGCATAGGTAGAACTTCCCATATTAGGATGTGGCTAGAAATGCTAGTATGCCCACTCTGGCCTTTACGGCCTGAAAAACACTTTAGCTGTAAGATAAATTTAAAAAATACAAAATGGTGAATTATCAGTCTGCATTTTATTTCCCTGATATAGCACTTTAGGGCAATAATGTAATTAAATCTCTAATTAAGTCAGCTGAATAATTGTATAAGTGCAGAATCACCCGAAATAAATTAAGTCCAAATCCCCTGCTAGAGGATCCAATTAAAGATATTAACACAAAGAGGATCCACAGTACTTAAAATGCATTATTATTTAACATTTATTAAAAGGTGTTACTAAACACCTTTTCCATGATAAATGTTGCTTTTATGAGACCCCTTTGAGAAATCATTGTATGCCTCTGAAAACTATTTGGTTTGAAAGTCCTCTTAAAATATTAAAGGCAAGCCCTTGCCACGGGATCTAAGCAGCTTTAGAAGATGTGCAGGTAGCAGTCGCTTTTCTCCAATGAAACCAAAACAAGACCTTAGACCTAGAAGAAACCCCAAGCACCATCTTCGCTTCTCACCTCATTTTGCAGAAGACACTGGATGAGAGACACTAAGTGATGTGGACCAGAGTCAAGAGCAAATTTGAGAAATGGCCTAGGTTTCATTTCTGCACATCCAGAGCTCTTCTACTCTATAGCACTGGAAAAGATTTGGAGATAACCCCAAATTTTCTTTCACCCAACCAGATAGAGTGCTTAGAGAGAACAGAGATACTAAGACTCATCTGGAACATGGGGCAGACCTTGTTCTGAAGAAACTGTATAATAGAGAGTAAGGGAGTATGAAACAATATGTTAAAGTTTTGTTTTGTTTTTAAATGGTTGAAAACAGCTGGATAAGGGTAAAAGGAAACAAATGGAAGCCATGCTGTTATGGGAAGAGACCACATACCTCTCAACCAAGTGGTAGAAGTGGACCATGCTTCCTTAATAGAGATTATACAGCTGGCAGAAAGGTATGATGCAGTAATGACACAGGACTTCAACCTTTGAACATCTGCTAAAACCTGCATTCTATAGTTGCCAAATTCCTGGTGTGTCTGATAATCTTATGTATTAGAAGATAGAAGAAGTGCTTTTTGCTTAATTATGTCAGCATAATTGGATATAAAGGTGATAGGAATTAAGAAAAAATTAATGCCATCTTGGTATTAGAATCAGTCCTTAGAAAGGCCTAGCATGAATGGGTTTGGACACCCAGACTATATGTTAGGAAAGTGCATTGCAAAAATAAGTTTAGTGAAAAGATTGCCATTAACTATAACTGGAAATAAAGTTCAAGGGTGATGGAAGCCTCTGAAAAACTAAATTCCAACAATGTCATATTTAATTATGAAAGTGACCAAAATAATGGCTACTGAATAAGCTCTCTCAGGGCTCTCATTTGAGATGGTCCGGGTGTAAAAGGAGGAGCCTATGATCCCCTCCACTGCTGAGCATTTCCTCTGCACAGAGCACCACTGTGGAGACAGGGCACTATCCCTGTTTTGAAGGAGCTGACAAGAGAGAGGTACAAAACTGTAAAAATTGTGTGGGACTCCACCCAGAGGCTTGTATTGTCACCAGGACACTTGCCACAAGTGTTTTTAAAGTGCTGTTCCTCACAGAAAATGTTCAGAAACAAACAACCTTGTCAGAATCTGCTAAAGATTGATAGGCATGCATGGGGGAAGGAGATGATGACAAAAATAAGGGGCTCCCAGATGTAAAGGTTGTATGTTGAGTAAGAACAAGTATGTGCAAATATTTGCAAAAGATAATATACTATTAACACTCCCTAACACCATACACAAAAATAAACTCAAAATGGATGAAAGACCTAAATCTAAGGCCAGACACTATAAAACTCTTAGAGGAAAACATAGGCAGAACACTCTATGACATAAATCACAGCAAGATCCTTTTTGACCCACCTCCTAGAGAAATGGAAATAAAAACAAAAATAAACAAATGGGACCTAATGAAACTTAAAAGCTTTTGCACAGCAAAGGAAACCATAAACAAGACCAAAAGACAACCCTCAGAATGGGAGAAAATATTTGCAAACGAAACAACTGACAAAGGATTAATATCCAAAATTTATAAGCAACTCTTGCAGCTCAATAACAAAAAAACAAACAACCCAATCCAAAAATGGGCAGAAGAACTAAATAGACAGGGAACCCTCTTGCACTGTTGGTGGGAATGTAAATTGATACAGCCACTATGGAGAACAGTGTGGAGGTTCCTTAAAAAACTAAAAATAGAACTACCATATGACACAGCAATCCCAGTCCTGGGCATACACCCTGAGAAAACCATAATTCAAAAGAGTCATGTATCACAATGTTCACTGCAGCACTATTTACAATAGCCAGGACATGGAAGCAACCTAGCAGTCAAGATGTCCTTCAGCAGGGGAATGGACAAACTGTGGCATAGCCATACAGTGGAGTACCCTTCAGCAGTGAAAAGGAGTGAGCAGTTGATTCATGCCACAACGTGAGTGGATCTTAAATGCATGTTACTAAGTGAGAGAAGCCGGGACTCGGGGGCTACAGATGGTATGATTCTATTCATATGACATTCTGGAAAAGGCCAGACTATAGGGACGGAAAACAGATATGTGGTTCCTGGGGGCGGAGGAGTGACGGACCACAAAGGGTACCACAGGGACTGGAGGGTGAAGGAGCTGCCCTGTGTGTGCTGCGGGGGTAGATGCATGGCTCTGTGTGCTTTGGCATGGACATATATACACTACCAAATGTAAAACAGATAGCTAGTGGGAAGCAGCCGCATAGCACAGGGAGATCAGCTCGGTGCTTTGTGACCACCTAGAGGGGTGGGACAGGGAGGGTGGAAGGGAGATGCAAGAGGGTGGGGATATGGGGATATATGTATATGTATAGCTGATTCATTTTGTTATAAAGCAGAAACTAACACACCATTGTAAAGCAATTATACTCCA